>NC_086099.1:145689667-145872167 GCF_963921235.1 Mobula hypostoma
GAAGAGTGACCGCTAAATTCCTTTCCAAACCTCAAAAATGTAAGCAATAACCCAAATCATCCATTGAAACCAGAGAGGTGCAAACCTCTTATTCACACACTTCACCCGAATTTATGAGAATGCTGTATTCAATGTGAAATATGAACAAGCGCACTGTTATTAGCTTTTTCAACAGGGCCTATTTTGATATGGAAATTTACTTCCCAGAAATTATCCCATTACAGTTGACCTCAAATTAATATTACATTGAAAAGTGCCTTATTTTGGCTTGTGAGTCCTTGTCTAAGTATAAAATGTTTAATCTCTGTTATTTGTTTATTTGTTCAAAACAGCAAAACATCTGACAATCGTTACCCTTTTGTAAATTGCAGCCTAGTTGTTACCGTGTTGCAAAATGTAGCTCTCTCTCTCACTGGACCTTATTTAGAAGGATCTCCACGGGAATGTTCACGTTTACAATCGCTTCATTGTTAGCAGGCCCCGTGTAGCCATGTTTTTAAACGTGCCATTCCTACTTTATAGCAGGAACAACTCTTTTAGTTTCTATTGTATTAATTTTGAAATATTCGGCTATAATGTTTGTGCCAATTTTTTTCTTGTTTTATTTTTGATTAAAAGAATCAAGATGTGCAGATTTGTTCGCAGTGGGTATGCTTTAAAACACTGTATACGCATCAAGAATAAAGAGAGTGATGACAAGGATAATAAATATCTCTTCCTGATAACAACGACAACCGTCCGCAATGTGGATTAACTTTCAGAGATTTATGAACACTTGATTTGATAACAAGATAAAGTAGTTGGTGCGCAGCAAAATAGATTATCTGTATCTCAAGTAGACCTGAGTTGCCTTACATAGTGAAGCTGGTGCAGAATTTGAATGTAATACGTTTATAATTCCTTTGACATTATTGGCGTGCAAATCGGTGACTCTGCTGGTCTACTAAGTAACTATCGTGTTATTTTTCGTAAAAAAAATATCTTCGCCATTTACGACCAAACTTAAACCAAAAACACAATGGTATCTTCTAACTGTAGACGGATAATCTCTGCAGGAAGTTGAGTATCTTTAGATGATTAAATAACCTTCTAGCCCAGTTGGATGTAAACAGGATCTTCCATAGATGCATACACTGCTTAACAAATTCAGTTTACCAGTACTATACAGTCACTAGGTCGTTTTAAAAGCTTTGCATTGTTTTTGAAAATAGTGCGTTTATTTCTCCGTAATACGTATAAAACTAACTGTAAAAATATTTAATCAACTAAATGTTTACACGATTGCTGTGACAGAAAATTACGAGCTATCTATTGGCGGTGTTAATATCGGTTTTCTGTTGCAAAGGTGCAGCCATGAAATGCTGGTAGAATATTTTCTAGCTTTTCGTAATCCTGTTTCCGCTATTTTTTTAAAGGAAGAGAACCCAAAACTTTTTTTCATGGTATTCTCCTATTTTTTCTCTACTCCGTTCATTTCTGATATTTGTCTGTGACCATAACCGGATAACCCAATGTAAATTAGAAAATAATCTGCCGATGCACCTAATCTATCCTAGAATCAAATCAACGAGGGAAGATTCTACATTAAAATATTTTATTTTTAATCTCTGCACATTTTTAAAGTTAACTTTTCGGTTTAATTTAAGAAATTACTTGTTTAGTATAGGGCATCGTTAAATTCATCGTTTAATCTGTTTAACGCTGAATTGAAGGAGAGACTGAGTGAGGAAACGGGAAATAACAATGGGTGCAGGCCTATTAAATCTTCAGATGTTAGGTGGCCAAAGAGGCATGAACGTATAGAATGACCAAGTTCTCAGATAATAGCGAGTGGTCATTTTTTTTCCATGCACTTAAAAATATTTATTGAAAATCATAAATGGCTGTGTAATTTCAAACATTTCTCAAAATATGAATGTTCGTAGAAGTACATTCATGTCAATATAAACAAAATATCATCCTGTAGAATACTGTAGATCCAGAAGTACAAAGCGGTTTGATATGTGTATCATTGGTCTGGTTGTAACAGTTGCTCTCACAGAGAGATTCAGAAATATAAAACGTATTCTTGCTTCACATATAACTCTTATTGCGCGTTACAATTCTTAATAATTTTTAATCTATTTTCATGGTTCAGCCGTGTGCATCAGACATGTATTTGGCCTTGTGTTTGACTATGTGTTTGAATGTTTGCTTCAGTAATGATACGGGATGACAATGTCCGGTTGCACCTGTCAGTGAACAACGCAAGGGTTTTAGAATTTAGCCCTATTCTCTTCTGAACTGCTGCCATCCTATTCATCGATGCAAATTATCTTCTCAGTGGGAGAAATAACATCAGGCAACGAATCTCCTTCAGGACAATGCCGACTTTAATAACGGCTAAGGGAAGCAAATCGCTGCTGGCAATGCAGCCTAGATCTTAACACCTCGCTGCTTATATTGTACAATTTCTGTACTATGACCGAAAGCATTCAAACGAGTCATTTGTTAATTTAATGCAATACCGCTTAATTATTGCCGTATAAAGAAGAATATAATTTGATCTTTAAGTTGACGATTTTAATATAATGATGCAATTGCCTAATAAAGTCAAGAAAGTGCATTGTGTATAAATCATACTGGAATGTGTAATTGTTCTAATAAGTTCTACATTTTGTTTACACTAAAAAGAAACCAGAATGCATTTCACTACCCATTGGTTTAAAAAGGGCCTGGATTTTATTTTAAAGTTCAGTAATTCCCTTTCCTGGGTTAGTTGTTAACGATAATGAAAGCAGTTGTGTCTCCACTTTTCTTAACTTTCGCTTCTTACCTCGTTTATTTCCCTCTGTATGATTTCGTTCTCTGTTATACTAATCTGAAGATATGCCCGAAACCCAACAGACAAAATTCAAAGGTTTGTTCACTTCGGGAAAATGATGCAAAATCGACAGCTAGCCTAATGGGTTGAAAAGGATTTCTCGTCGTTCAAAGTAAACTGATCTATGTTGAATCATGTTAATGGTGTAAAGTGGATCATATTTCCAATTCTTATGTAAATACGAAAACGAAGCTAAAAAATACAGTTGGCTAAATTTATGTTATAATTCGGCACTGAACCCATAAAAAGCAGCCGATTGGGGCTCTGAATAGACAGACGTGTTGTGATCACCCGACATGGCATTAACAGATAGTAGTCACCTTGTATTCCCACCATTCGACATGCCAAACATATACAGCGTATTGTTCCATATTTGCAATGTTGCATTCATGGTGGAATCTTTTAATATTGTTAATACATTATTTAAAATGTTGAGGGTTTCTTGCAGATACAAGCGAAAGAGCTGCCGCCGAGTTTAACCTTCCAGTTAACAGTGATATTGCTAATCAATATTGTTTTGATAGATTGCATTTCATTTTAAAGGATACTTAAGTTAGCCTTACCTCTTCCGTCAGGTGGATGCCTGATATTGTCGCAAGGTCCATTCGAAATGTATGTCATCTGAATTAGTTTCTTTTTCAGTGTACACTTGCAAATAGAGACTTCCGTATTTTTGCACTGAGCAAGCCTTCTCAGAATCTTTACTCCCAGTTGAATGTAGGGGAAAGGGATAGTACCATCCATGAGATGAGATTTAAAAGACCAGATAAATAACAGTTATAAAGTTCTTTTTATAGTGAAATGAGCATTGATACTAAAGGCTGCAGTTAGACAACCACTTTGATAAGAGGATAATTGATGCGGCAGTAGCATATAATTAGAGGATAATTTATGCTATATCCACTATTTTATTCGAAATGCGGTCATAATCATTACAAGACAAATGTGGGGAAATTCATTGTAGCAATTTTAGAATAATTAAGATAAGTTTTATGTATTTCTAAGTAGATCCATAATTATCTCTACACACATCATCCAAAAATAAATATAACACTGTTACATATTTAATTATATTGATAACACAGTGAATCCATTCATAATTTAAACCTAATTAATTTTGTAAGGCACGTCTGGATACTTTAAATCGCGTATTTACTCAGATTTGCCAAACCGCCAACCACGTTCATAATTTGCATATCTTTGAAGATGGCGAGAATATTCTGATTCCCGTGGACCCGGAGGAGTTAACTGAGAGCGCTGGGGCTTCCTCGTCAGACAGGAGTGGGGCTATTATGTCCGCTGAGTTAACTGTCTACGTTCTCCCGCTACTTCCGTTAAAAAAAATCTTTAAGTGCAAAGTATTGATTAATTTATCGTAGAGTCCCGCGCGAATATATATATATATATACACACACACAATGTATTGCCTAATTATTACACAGATAACGTTTGTTGTTTTTGAATGTGGTTTTTATTAAAAATAAGACTACTTAAGAATAAAAGTTCAATCCTTTGACACTAGAAATATAATCTTTCGGCATTGTGGCCCAGTGCTATGGAAATAACAGTGTGGTTTTGGAGGTTATAAATCCTTTGGATATTTGCAAAGCGAAAGCAATTATTGGCGATGTTGCGAAAGGTTGTTTGGGCTGTGCTCTAAGTTAGCCTGCTTAACCCACTGCTGCCTGCATCCACTGAATCGAGTGGAAGTGGCAGGAGGATGACGAGGCAGAGAGATGACCAATCAGAAGCCGCTGCCCTTTGGAGACAAATCACTCGACTTGTGGCACATTACAGCATCTGCATCAAGTCTGAAAGCAGAGCCTTAACTTTAGCAAAAGACTGCCTCAACTCCATCCGTCCTCCACTCAACTTGGAAGTCCAAAAACCTTCTACTTAAAAACAATAGGAGTTAACACGTTCGCACTTTCTCCTCGGGAGATTTACCTTCTTCATGAAAAAGACAGATATTTCGCTTTTAAGAGTTTCTTTTTCGGTTGAGTTTTATAATGACCATGACTACGATGGCTGACGGTTTGGAAGCCCCGGACTCCAAATCAGCTTTCATGGAGTTTGGCCAGCAGTCCCAGCAAAGTTCTCCAGCCATGTCTCACAGTCACTACCCGGTGCATTGTCTGCACTCAGGACACTCACACCAGCACGACAGCTCGTACCCGGCCGTCAACACTTACAACAGACCTCTGCCTTATCCCTACGTGAGTCACTCTCATCACAGTCCTTACCTGCCGTCCTACCACAGCAACAACACTGGCAGCCAGACACGTTTAGACGAGGCAGGTGAGTCTTCTACCAGACCCAGAGTTGCCCAGTTTCGGGCTTCTGTCTTCTTGATTAAATCGACAAGCTTATTGAGTCACAAAATGATCTCCTTCTTCAGCAACCTACATCTTTCTTTTTTCGACAATTGATATTTTCCTACTGTGCTAGTCTTAATTACGTCAATTTCTTTTGGTAGTTTCTCATTTGAAATTTTAGTTTGTCGTACTGTATGCCTTTTCCTGCCCTTCTGTTTCGGGATAATATGCCGATGCAGTTCAGATATCTGACCGCTAATTTTATGGAATATACACTTTCATCATCAAGAATCTATACTGTGGCTGCCTCTGTCAATAGGGAGTATCGTGTACGTGCATTTATAATCAATTGGTACTGTGTTAATCGATTCATCCTATTGTTAAATAGCCTGTTTCAAAGCCACTTGTTAAATATTTTTTTCATTGTATTTGCCGGAACGGAGGGGAGCGGGCTGTAGGCACAGTGTGTGTTGTGGAAGTAAAGATTCTTTAACCCGGTGGAATCGTTAGTCGGGTTGTACTCGTTTTTAAAAGCCAATAAAGAAATGTACTTATAAGGCCGAAGAAAATCTCCAAAGCAATGCACATTTAAATAGATTTAGGAATAAGCTGTGAATAAGCCGTGAAACACGTCGGCACACTCTTGTTTTCCAGAGCAACAAAAGACAACCGTGATTGAAAACGGTGAGATACGTTTCAATGGGAAAGGAAAAAAGATCCGCAAGCCTCGAACTATTTATTCAAGTCTACAGCTGCAGGCATTGAATCACCGTTTCCAACAGACTCAATATTTAGCCCTGCCCGAGAGAGCCGAACTCGCCGCTTCACTGGGACTCACGCAGACTCAGGTATAGTACTCACGAAAAAAAAACATCGGATCTGATTTTACTCCAACCCTTTTTTAAATTTTTAAGTTATGTTTAGATGCTATGAAGGTCCAATTTCAAAGAACCCATTAATGAGTATTCATTAACGATGCAGGCGATGTCTTACCAGTACGTTGCATGTAATGGCACAGAAACGCTAACCTACTCAGTTCCTATCACATTGTCCGAGTTGCATTAAGCGTCGCCTTTTCAGTTTCAGATAATTATCTCTCTGCATAGTTTCAGTTTACATCAAAACAATCGTTCCAAAGAACAAAATGGTAACTGCAGCTTTAAGAGCTCACGTGCCTCTCGTCCTGTAGCGAATATCTGATTAATCAAATCACAACACTTTATTTTACCGTTTTATCGGGATATTTTTGAGGTAAGGCAATTAGATGTAACTTGATTTAAGCGACGTTCCCAAGAATTTTTGCCCTTTGAAGTGCAACTCCCGTTTTACATTATGTTTGTTCAGAAAGAATAATTGGCTGTACTGTACTAGCGGAGAGCTACAAGAAATTTGTTGCCTATGAATTTGGTGTTTTATACATAGCCGCAGTGGAAGAAGTTTGTTCACCTCGAGTGGACCACATGTGCTGCCCACGTGCAGTTAAATAACAGCACACATAAAATTAACATATTACTTTTCCCTCGTTCCTATAAGCCAGATCTATCTTCAGAACTATCTATCATTTAGTTCAGAAGATATTCTTGATACAAAATTAGATGTCCTGTTCCATCAGGAGGAGTCAGAGATGAAAATAAACTATTAAATATGAAAGCGGGTGTTACTGCACGATTGGACAGGAGCCGATTGCAATTCTTTCCCGATCTGAATTCGATTGAGTTTTCTTTAAAAACGCAGGTTAAGGAAGTGTCAACACCTACTTAGAGCTGCATGTTTGGTTAGGATAATGCCATCTAAGAAATAAGTTTGAGCTAGACAAGTTGGTAAAATTCCTTACAAGGGGTTGAATCCCCGGATAAACAATATTTGGATAATTTTTCTAGCATAGACCTTTGGAATATAATTTTCTTAAACATGAGCTCACTTGATTAATTTACAGTGAGTGTTGGGAAGTATTTTGAATGCTGACAATAATATGATAGATAATAGTTGGAGACTAAAATATGCATCGAATTTTGAGTTAATTCAGTACTTAAGTGACTCTTGGCTCGTAGTTACAGACACGGTTTTACTTTTACCAATTATTGTTTACTGGGAATCAATTAAAAATTTATGTTGCACTCAGTTTAAATGTGTCAATTAACAATTTTCTCGTTCATTTTAATTGTTTTCTAAAAATGCCTGTTTAAAGATCAAGCTAAAGAAATTAGAATGATGTAGTAGCTAACTTAAGCGTAGCGGAATTCTAAAGATACATGAGCGCAGCGTTTTGCCAAATCAGCTGATTTGATTTTAATTTGCAAAAAAACCCGACTAATTTTTTAGGATTCCAGTCTTTCTAATAATTTTCAAGTAAAGCTAATTTCACAAAAGTGGGTCGATACCCAATGATATCAAATGCACCGGATCTAAGTAAATACTTTTCCGATGGCTGCCATGTTTCAATACATTTACCAAAGCGCAGTGTAATAAATCTAAGGTACGTCAGATTTGAAAGCAATGTAGATTTTTATTCATGAATGATTAAACCCACTCTGTATTTAAACATAAAGCTTACCAGTCGTGTTCATACTGCATTTTTGATTATGCCTGTCTGTTTTCAGCCGCCTGTTAGACACGAAACAATTTCTACGTCACCTCAGCTTCTTATGGGGAATGTCGGTGGCGATGGTGTGAGAATGGGGGATGGGGATAGTGAGATGGAAAGAGATGGGATAAGAAGCAGTTATGATGTAAAAGAGCATTTATGATTAGCTTTAGAAGAATGAAGAGGAAAGGCTTAAAATCTGCGTATTCAATAACATATACTGTATAGTCACAAGTAGCTGTAATTATGAAACAGCAAATATTGTATGGTGCAAGGCGGAACTGTAGACATGTAGTCATTCTCAGCAACATTGCTGGAATTTTATAAAAATCCGCATTGTTTACCTTCCTAGAATGGAACCACAGTTTTTTAAAATCCTCTTTAAATATATTACTTCTACAGCATAATCCTACAACGAAATATTGTTTAAATCGGTAATCATGATCATAATGCTAACCACATCTCGGATTCAGGCGGCCCTTGAGTTGAAAACACAAGGCGTTTCTTATTCGGCCTTTTAAAATCTCACTCCTTGTGTTGAACATTGAAATACGAGGCAGACTGAGCTTTATCCTTTCGAAAGAACGTGGTGCATACTGTATATGCGCACAATCTGTGCCTCAATATGTTTAAATAAACAATAAGCTCAAAAAGTGTCGACGTATATGTTACATACAATGTTGCCCGAGCATCAGAATGCTACTTTCAGTATTACGAGACATGAGGTAGATTTGCTAACGCATACACACTGAGGATACAATACATGTAAGAGATTATTAAAAAGATTGCAGGATGTTTACTTCTCAATTTATAAATTATTGCCGTATCACAGAATAGCGTAGATCCTTCTGTTGGCTATCGGTGAAAAATAGGAAGCGTTTCATTTGCCATTTAATTGCCATGGCGCAATAATCCACTCACAATGATACATAAACGACAAAGCAGCGCTGAAACACAAGAAAGAAATATGCAGAACTTTTTGTTTAAAAACCCGGCCATCTGCTTTTGTGCAGTTATTTGCTTTGTTCGTTCTTTCTCACAATATCGTTTCTGATTATATTTCTACTAAATATTATATTATATTAAAATGCCACTATCAGAGTTGTTGACCATTTGCTAACTCTTTAAAAAAGATACTGAACACCGCTTAACACTCGTACGTTATTTATTATAGGTAAAAATATGGTTCCAGAATAAACGCTCAAAATTTAAGAAACTGATGAAACAGGGTGGAAATCCCCTGGAGAATGATTCTGTGTCCGGATCGGCTGGTCTTTCCCCTCGTTCCCCAACCATCCCGCCAGTGTGGGACATCTCAGCTTCGGCCAAAGGTGTCAATATGGCCTCTAACAGTTATATGGCTGGTTATTCTCCCTGGTACTCCACGAGCCACCAAGACAACATGCAAAGACAGATGATGTAGCATCCTGAAACCAAAATCTTTCAATGGAGTGAATTCAATGGGGTTAAAGGGAACCCGTCGTTAGACACTGCCCAGATGCCCAGTCACCATGTTGAATGGAAGATCTAGCAACGATTACAGTCGCTAAAAGCCACGTTAAATCGGACTGGCACTGGGCAAAATGGAGGGATGGTCGGTGACTGTAGACATTACAAAAAGTCCGCCACTGTCTCCAGACAGTTCATAAGATCTGATGATCACAAAAATACGAATGCAATATGGAAGATTTTATGCTGATTTTAAAACAGCGTGGGTTGGTGATGCTAATACGCACTGGAAGCAGATAAAATACACGTTGTATGTATATATTGTTTAATTTTAGTTGTACATAGTTTATATGGGTTATGTTTCTTTTCATATTGAGTAATAAATCATGAAAAAGTCAATGTGTCTTGTGGTTAACTTCATTAAAAAGTACAAATAAAGAATTTCACTTCAAGGATACAGAGGCCATTGACAATAATTCCCGCATAGTAAAACCTGTACCGTTTTGAAAGGGAAAACGTGATGTTTGGTTTCAAATTGCATTCAGAGAGGCACTACAGGATGAAAATGTCAGAACATCATACCCACATACCAGTAAAAGATATACCATAACAAACTATAAACGCCATTAACATTTCAATCTCGTTGCTTTAAGCCAACTTATTAAATTCTAAAGCAGTATCATGACATGCTCTGTAACTTATTCTGCAACAAAGACCACACTGAGGGAATACAAACAGCTACACAATCTGAAACCACGCGCACTCTTTGTAGACATTCCAGTTGTCCTTAGGATAAACTGCAATTCACACGTGAATATTTTAACTGTGTTAGAACAACCAAATGTGTGTTTTTTTAAAGATCACGCAATGTTCAGAGCTATGTAACCAAGGAGCTATAAACATCAAATGAAAGCCTTTGAAATTTGGCCATTGATCTCAATTGACAAAGAAAAGACATGTCCAAAATTCCAAAATGACAATAACTGACAGTATGTACAGAACCATTATTACTTACTGATATATAGTTGTTTGGTTCTTGTGAGCAACCAAGGAAGTAAATTACAGAGTCCTATTATCAGCCACGGTTCTGATCTCATCTAATGGACTCGCCACTCCACTGGCAATATTGACTGCTTTTCACGAACTGAGAAAATCTAATGTAAAAATCCAACACGATCAATACTAAACAAAAACCTCCAGCTGCAGCCCCGTCCAATTTAAAGCTGATACTTGCTACAATTTACCGTATTATTCGCGAGAAAGGTTTAGACCATCATAAAAGCGACTATAATTAGGGTAATTTTTGATGTAGCCCGCTGATTACAGCGTTTTTACAGTCAAAGGTAATTACATGTAATTTTCTTCCACTTTTAATACTAAAGAGGTATCGTTATTTAAATTCAGGAAGAAGAAGAATTAAACAAAAGAGAAAGAATAGAACGTTCTGTTATTCAGAAACCAGTTAAAGAGGCTTTTAGACCTAGCAAAAAAGGGAGCAGACATCTGCAAAAGAAAATGAACTTCAAATAATGGTTCTGGAGAAACATTTTGCATGTAATTCCGAGAAAACCTGAACACTGGTACATTTGTATAATTCAAGTAAACCATATGCCAGTCTTTTTAATGATCTTAACGCATATTTTAATTGCACAACTATTTAAGAAGTGGATGAAATTTGTGGAATTATTCGGACAGAATTTGATTGATCGGTAGGATGAAAAAATACTAAAGTAAGTAAGGTTAGTCCACAATTCTACTGGCACAAGTTAAATACAAAACACATTTCATACATTTCTGGGCAAATTTTCTATTAAAGTCGCGATTTCAAGACATTGTATTTTCCAGTCTATGATGTACTTAGTTTATTGGGTGAGTGTATCGAGTCTGAATGGGTGTGATTTTGGTTTTTCACTTTGACATTCTAACACATCGGGGGAATGCATACAGTGTACACCTGTGCGTTTACAGAACAAGCATGATTATAACTTTCCAATTTCACGTCCAAGACTTTTGGTGGTATTTCCATTTGGAATCCACGATCAAGTTGCTGAACAGACGGAATGAACGGCCATCAAATCCTCATCCGTGTTGTTTATCTGTCGCTGTGTTCGCTGCATAAATATAGTTCTTCTAAGCGATGCAACGCCCCCTGTATTCGTCACTGTCTCGTATCAAATATTATCCCGTAGGCTAATATTTTAACGGTGTCTTTAGAAATGAGATAGGGGAAATCTGGAGCACCTTAATATGACAGGTGTGCGGTCAAAATGAGATAATTCATCTAATGAAACATACAATGAGAAATAAATACGCTATAGATTATATTCTAATCTATATGCAACCGAGATCCATCTTTACATTGTAAATTAACTATGTATTTATAAAAAGGTGAAGATTGTCATAAATTAACTGTAAATCAACACCACTAATGTTATACAATATATTTTCATTAGGAAGATCAGCCAACGACATTTGTGAATATTCATTGTGTGTTTGGCTACAATTGCTTCCAAATTAAAATTAATTTTTAGCCTTCATTCAAAGTAAAATAAATAAAGTGAGTTGATATCCCTCTCGTATTTCGGACTCGCGATTAGAAGTTTTAAACGTTAAGTGAGCTCTGCAGTTAAGATTTCAAGCCCGTGTCGATGGCATATGAATGCCACATTAGTGGGAAATTAGCGCTTGTTTTACGAGGCAATGAAGAGCAAATGTGCGGGGGACGTTTTACTCCCTTCGTTAGTGTAGCTGCTTCGGTTCCTCTAGCTAAAAAAGGGAAGCGTATTACTCAAGTCACATTTGCCCCGCTCAGTGTTGAACTCCCAAAGCGAGTGAGCTCGATTCAGAATGAAAGGACAACATGCAGAGAATTTCTGGATCCGAACGTTAAGTGTTCTTCTCTGGAACGGTGAGAACCGCACACATTTTCCAACATTAGTGTTCCTCATTCCCTTGGAAGCATTTTGGTTGGAACTGAAAGTTGCAATGAAAAATTACAAAGTACAAACAGGACAGGCCCAGCCCTCCTCTAATGAGATAAAGTTTAATACCATGTATAGTTACAGATTCTCAGTGCGTTCCCGATCACGCCCGCCCCCTCCGAAGAGTTGCTTGTTTTTTTTTGTGTGTGTTTGGGGGCCTGTAGGGAGCGAGCCCATAACTATCTACATCCCATTCCCCCCACCGTGTCTGTTTATATATAAAAAGACGCACACCAGAATCTCGAGTTAATTTTACCATTTTTTTTCCGGGCTGAAGTTGCATTTCCGCTTGACCCCCGAACCGACTCCTGATGTGGAGCAATGGAAATGGCAGGCGAAGCAAATGTGAAATACCTTCTGACATCCCGCATGTGAACTGGGCTGAGATCATAAATGCAGCGCTGAAGAGTAAAATAGGAAACGTATTCTCTCTATATCTCTCTCTACTACCCTCGAACCCTCTCAGACACGAATAAAACGGCACTAAAATACACAGCTTTCTCTGAAAGTGAACACGCCACATAATTTAAGCCAATGAAGTGAACTGCCTAGGGAAAAGTTAGTCAAAACACAAAGCCACGTTTAATTCTCCTGCTTCGGCTCCTCCGAAGCAAGATTTTCCTACCAACATCACTACGGCCTGATAGTTGTCTGACACCATAAAGCACAACACTATTTCACAAAAGAAAAACTATTATTTGGAAACGTTAGGGAAGAACTTTCATGCCATGTGCATAGTCGAAAAGATTCCCTATGATAATGATAGCAACTGTATTTTACCACAAAATAAATATATTTAATATATTTTTTCGAGATCATGAGTAGTTAACAAGATCACCAGTCAGACCTTTAGAGAATACTCTGTTCATCTATATTGCCCGGATTTGTAATATCTCAGTACTGTTGTCAGCTGCATGTGTCATTTTCGCACTGCTTTAAAATTATATGAGTATTGCACAATTAGACAAGCAAAGGTAGGAAGGTAGATAGGTGAATAGCTACGTAGGTAGGTAGATAGATAGATAGATAGCTACTGTAGATAGATGGCAGCCAAACAGGCAAGACAAACAGGCAGACAAACAGGCAAGCAGACAGACAGACAGACAGACTGCTCTCCCGATGATTGTCTTCCCCAGGTTGTCTTGGAGCAATATGTTCAATACAAGATGCCGCAACACGACAGAACATGGCCAGATATATAATCTACTAAACATTGTGTATTGAGTCCATCCCTCGCAAGGTCATTCAACTTACTCTATCCAAGCATCCGACCACTCTTAGTCTTATTGTCCGGAGGAAATATCCATCCACAAGTGATCAACGTCAAACAGGAAGTCCCGAATTATTCACAAAACCGCAAATACTTTTCCTTTCCCTTGTCCTCAGGCATAAACTCGCCTACCTTCATCAAGGAGATATCATGAAATTTCTTAATATATAACTATACATAACTATACAAACTGAGAGAGTTTCACACCTGCCAGTGCATGCCTGTTCCAAGTACATATCCTTCCAACCTTCCACCAAAGAACATTGTGAACCAAGTGTTTTTGCGACGGGTCAAACCTTTGTGCTGCATAACCGGGCAGAAGCGTTGGCTCTACCGATTGAGTGGCGCATACCCAGGTGTGAAATTGTTTGCACACTCCGCTACTTCTTATATTGCCAGCAAAATTAGCTATTATTACTGTCAGTATTTTGGGGATGACTGGGTTTATAAAAACTACTGTAATCAAGCAGAGGCGCATCTTTGCAAATTATAGGCAATTGTAAATGTCCAGATTATGATAATAACATCTTAATCCAGACTGAGGGATAATTACTACGAGTTATTACAGCGCTGCAACTGTCCACTCCGGCTGTTTTCTCCGTTATTTGCACAGAACAGATGGCTGTTGAGTGGAAAACGCACATTGTTAATCGAACCTGTTCTCAGCGGGCGAAATTGCAGTCGAAAAGTGGAAAGAAACAAATGTGAATGCTAAGGACAAATGCAAACCACGGTTCATGAGAGAACGTGTGGGTTACCGCGTTAGAGTGTAGTGTCACTAATCAGAGTGTCCCTTTAAACAAACGTAGGTTTCAATGAATATTTGCAAATTTGCAACAAAATGCATCGCTTTCTTGATGTTGTTCGCATGTGAGACGTTGAAACATAAGCAGCCAGTTCCCTGATTCGATAGACAATTGGTAAAGTGAATTTTAAATTGCATACGATACATCCTGCAGTCTTTTCATAGGCTCGGTAGCGGTCCGCTCAAGTCCTTGGCCTGGTAGATCGGGTTTGAAAGGTAATGTTCCCGCGCGGCATCCTTCACGTGTCTTAAGAAAAGATTGGGCACTACTTATTACAATAAAATAATTTCCAACATCGAATCTTTGTTTGATGAACACTGAGCATGGGGAGCACGTTGTTATTTGGGAACTGATCTAGTGTCAGGACCTTTCCAAATTTGGAGATTTTGCAAATTTGGAATTTTATCGCCCAACTTGACTTCCAGACAGAATGCATCTCCCATACGTAACCACAATGATTTGGTAAAATTATACTACATTTATCCATGATTTCGTCGAAGGAAAAAAATCTCTACATCTATGATACATTCCTCAGCATTTTCAGAAACATTGTCACCTAAATAATTCACGTTGTTATGTATCCTAAAACCAATATTCGCTTTAGTACCAGCGAATTAAACAGTTGTGAGCATCAACACACGATTAAGGGAGAAATCAGCACAGAATGCCAATGAAAACAGAAACGGTGAGAACAAGAAACCAGCACATAAACCAACGAGACATTTCCCTTCCATTCATAATCCGATTGTTCTTCGCATCTTGTGTGAAGATTTTAATAAATTAATCCCCACTCCCTCTTCCCGCCCCGACGCACACCACTCCTATGCCAAGTCCTTTATGCATTTACTCCCTGTTAAGATCTATTTGGTTGCGCGCCGGGAAATCTATTTATTTCAAATGCGAACACACGTTCAACTGTAACTCTTATTTAAGTTAAAATGCACGGATGATTATAGGGTGCAGGTTTGAGGAGAAGTTTGGTTTCAGAAAACGGTTGTGGGTGAAGCTTTAATATTTCCACGAATTTCTGTCTATCCATGCAGAGTATGCTGGAAATGACCCACACAAAAGGACGCTCCCCATAAACAATTCAGATACTAAACTTGACGTAGTGACAGTAAACTTGATTGTGGTTGCATAATACACGATGAGAGTAATTAGCCGAGGCTGTATTTCCTGCAGTAAAATGTGCCAAGTGCCGTATTTCTTAGATACTTAAATCTTACAGTCGCATTCACAGACTTTAAACATTGCTGTTGTATGCCGTATCAAATTACAGCAAGCCAAGCTTGTCGTTGGACATGCAGTTTAACAATTAAAATGGGTTGTGATTTGACAGCTTTTAATGCTTCGATTGCTGGAGGGATAGAATAACGTCAACAGACTGTATGTTATTCATTTTCCCTCGCCTGCAATATAGTAGTAAAACACGAGTTAATGCGATCCCAAACCTAGTAACTGTAGAAGGCCGCAACAGTCAGGGTTAATAAGCTGCGAACCAAAGACGCCAACGTCTGCACGCTCTTGTTTCTTCATCGCATATTTCCATTTTGTTTGCCTAGATACTTTACCATTAAAAAAATCCATCAACAGAAAATGAAAGCTCCCTGAAGCCATGTCGTGCTTACCCGCTCTAATTAAAAAGAACAAGAGCAGTCAGTCTGTTTTTGATGAAGGTAATTCCTTTCAGGAGAAATCAACTCATTAAAAATATAAGATGAATAAATTATTAGTTTTAAATGGCTAATAAGTGAGAAACATTCTTGTATATTGTAAGTTTATTTTGCGCAGCCTGTGCTGTCCTGTAGGTCCTTGTCGAAGGGCAGCAATCGTGGTCATTTTCCCATGCGTTTCTCTCGCATGCACAGGTGCCGGATTGAGTACCTGTGGACTCATCTCCAATAGACATGTGTTCACGCTGCCTGCAGGCAGATACGTATGTTTCTCTTTGCATGTGCGCCTGTATGTGCACATAGGACTGTATGTATTTAAGGATCCGCGCCGGAAAATGGTTAAATGTATTATTTTTAGATTACTTTTCTAAAGAATCAAACGTGTGTTGGTTGAGTCAGGCTGTGGCCGCGAGCAGCGCTGTACTGGAGCCGGTCTGCCCCCACAAGAATGCGGCTCTCTGTGATCTTAACTGCCGCCCTCTCGGCTCCTCTCTGCCACTCAAAGCTGCTAATTGTGGGCTACACAAAGAGAAAGAAAGTCTGCGGGAAGTCTGCAAGCCAGTCTCCGGGAGAGCTTAGCTACCAGAAAAGCGAACATAACCCAATACCAGCGGCAAGAGCCCGCCCCACCTAAAATACTTTACTGCCTTAAGGCAAGAAGGTTGCTTTTCAAATGTATCCTTGATCGCCTCACAGAATAGCAGATTCCGACAGAGCCAGTTTTTTCTTACACGTAGGGGCGCTGCCAGGAGTGGTGGGTGGTGGATTCGGATACTTTAGGGACATTTAAGAGACTCTTAGATAGGCACATGGATGAAAGAAAAATGGAGGGCTATGCGGGCGGGAGGGGTTAAATTGGTTTTGGAGGACGTTTAAGGGTCGGCACATCGCGGGCCGAAGGGCCTGTACTATGGTGTGCTATGTCCTATATCCACGTTTACAACCTGATTTGACATCGTTTTACTAACATGTCCATGTGCTTGAACAGTTAATGAAAATGGATGTTCTTCCTGATAATGTAACATCGGTTAGATTCTTATCATTGTGTTAAAACATCTCCCAATTAAAATAATTCCCATAAATACATGTTCAGGTGGGCTTCATACTACACTATTTCCTTTTGAAATTAATTTATACAATAGGCGCAGGTCACACTGTAGACACTAATATTTCCCATCCACCTCCATAGGCAAGGTTAGAGCTGTTAATATGCCATCTCATTCAATACCTTCTCTTCGTCGACTGAGGATGCACCATATGTCTCTCAATATTATAAACGGCTCACTAAGTACGCCTCACCACCAGCCAGCCCTCTCGCTTCCGCCAAGACGGAGCAGAAATGGACAAATTACAAAACCAACAGAATATTTACAGCAAACAACAGGAATTCTGCAGATGCTGGAAATTCAAGCAACACACATAAAAGTTGCTGGTGAACGCAGCAGGCCAGGCAGCATCTCTAGGAAGATGTACAGTCGACCTGAAACGTCGACTGCACCTCTTCCTAGAGATGCTGCCTGGCCTGCTGCGTTCACCAGCAACTTTTATGTGTGTTGCCAGAGTATTTACAGCTTTATAATGCTCGCTCTACTTTGGTACCAATATTCTCTTTTGCAACACAGCTGATCGGACTTCGTTATGTATCGGCCCGGTGCTAATAAAAACTCTGGCCATCAATCTTCTGACATAAAGTTCCAATGCATTTGTGAGTTGAGCCAATTATCGTCGTTCCCATGTCATCGTTGGATCTGCTGGTGGGTCGTTACATAAAATGGAATTAACTCACATTATACAACCAGCTAATACTGTCAGGTTTTTTTAAAAAGATGATTACACGGACTAAGAATAAAAGCCACATTTACTCGGTTAAGTTCAAAATCCATTTCAAAATGATTCATGCAAAGAACACCAGAATTGGATTCGAAAGTTTGGCTATCTTAACGTGGGTGATTGTATCTCTTAACAAGCATACTTGCTGTAATCCTTTTTATACGAATCGTTTAAAAGTTACACTCGTTCAATCTTATGGGAGTTTAAGATCAACCTGCTGTAGACATTGGTTATAGAGAAATGTAATTAATCTCAAAACGCGCTAGTTCGGTACAACTGTATCAACTTGCTGAGTGGGATAAAGAACCTAAAGCATATTTTATCGTTATTATAAAGGACAATAACCCAACAACTACTTAGTATTTGAGGTATTGCCCCTTCGCTATTTGAGAATTGCAATAGAAATATTTGTCTGCCTTTTGACGAACACGAAGTGTAATTGAGAAGTGCCACACTCGTACAAAATATGCATCATGACTACTCAACATCCTACATTGGTTCTGTATCTCTAGGATATCGGACTGAATACTCGGCCATGCAATAATAGTCTTTCAAAGCTCCGGACATATCTTGAACATAATTTTAAGCACGTAAATCGGCATGGTTATTTAGAAATGAAGACTGTGACGAGGCTGGCGTATTTTAATTGAATTTTCTTATTTAAATTACACCCGTGTTCTATTTGTTTATGTTTGGGTTTCCGTAGGAATAATTTATTCTTTTTTTTATATTCCCTCTGATTCTTTTGTAGGAGAATGCAGCGCCGGGGTCAGAAATTTGAATCGGGACCCAATTTAATCATGATTGCATAACTATTAGACAAGATAAAGCAACAAAAGTTATATGTTTCTTTTCAAATAAAGGTTAATTATCTCCAAAAGATAGAACGCATGCTTCTGTAAAAACAGGAACGAAAAGCATTGAAACACTCCTTAGAATTAGATTCATTCATTTAAATCTTTTTCTCTGTTTGCTCCGATCGCTGCGATCTCCTTTTGCAACTCCAGGAGAGTACTTTCTCAATTAATATTATGGCTTGAGACGTAATAGTTTATTTGCAAAATAAACGTAACAGATACATTTTAGTTTCCCAGTAAACACGTTGGTCAGTCCTTTGAGTACCTCCATAGCCACCATTTCTGAACACTGTTAAATTACATTTAAGCATTTGTTAATTACATAATAACCTGACCACATGATTGGTATGAAATAAGCTTCCAACAGTGCCGTTGTCCGAAGAGTCAATAATTTTATTTAAACAGAATATACAGTTTAATCCAACTATCTACACATATGTACAGAATAGATGCTACTGAAACTCCAGTAATGTTGGGGGGGGGGGGGGGTCAAAGCCTACTAGTGAAAGGCACCTTTGACAGTGTCCATATTGGCCATGAAGTCCGCTGGGAAAGTAACCAGTTCTCCTCTTTGAAATGTAGAGAACAGAAATGCACCCAACAAGTGGACAGTGTCAGAAATGTTGCTCAGGTGCAGAGTTTGACATCTCAGGATTCCCACTGAACAAATACACAGTTCTTTGTATACCTCCACCGCCTGTCGGCCGTGATCAATCCTTTTTGGAATGTGCTTCAGATTAATAAATTGTCCCAGATCCCAAAGCTAGTGGATGATGTAGTGAGCTTGCAGACTGCAGGTGGGAATGAATAGCATTGGGATTTGAATACCAGGAGGAGGTGTTTTCCAGGTAACCCGCGGGGGATGGGTTGTGGCTGGGAGGTTGATGAGCGTGAGCAACTCTTGAGGAGCTGTGGCTCTCCCAGACAGCAGGGGACTGAGGAGAGTTGCAGGCCATGGGGTCACTGGAACTAGGGCTGTGCTCTGGAGGGATCTCCCCGTTTTTTATGATCTTCTTGATTTTTGATCTTCGGTTCTGGAACCATATTTTAACCTGTTAAAGCAAATTAAATCAACTAATTAATTGATCACAAAGTAGCGATAAATCAAGCAAAGCGACGGGCGTATATTACCGCCGAAAGGCTGCCAGAGAAATTCAACTCTATTGGTAAATTTTCGCATCGATTCCTTTAGTAGTTAGTTTACATTGTAAACAAATATCTGCTTAGGGAGTTTATCGCAAGAAAAATGACCATTTTTTTCTAATGCAGCATGCAACCACCACAAGCTGCCTCTCCCCACCCCACCTATTTTATTGCTCGCTTGTTTCTTTTGACGTACGTCACGCTAGTTTCATCTGCTCTTCACCTCGTACTCCCGGAATTGCAGTTGTTTTATTCGAGGTCCAACTAGTCTAGCGAGCTTTGCGCACTCGAACCGAATTCGTGGCGGCGATTTTACTATAAATAATAGTTTAAGAAATGCAAGGATGGAGGCAGATCAACGGCAGAAATTAAATTGAAAAATAACCCAAATAAAGTATTCCGCACCCTCTCGATATTTCTATTATCCTTCTCTATATCACAAGCAGCTTTGGTACTTTGAAAATGCTTCGCGAGGAAACTAAATAGTTTTAACTTCAACATTTAAAAAAAAAATGCAACACCCCTTTCAAAATCAACAATATAATTTCCAAGTCACTTATGGTGAGATTAGGAGTTTAATAAGTAAGAGTTATATTTAATTTGAACAAGTTTTTAATCGTCGGTCGAGCTGGAAGTACAGTACAGAATTATCACACCCTTGCCACTAGAACGCGCGCAGTAAGAGAGAGGGAGAGTGAGAGAGAGGGAGGGAGGGAGAGAGAGAGAGACAAGAGAGAGAGAGGAGACGGAGAGATAGATAGAGAGAAAGGGAGGGCGGGGGGGAGAGAGAGATAGAAAGAGAGAGAGAGAGAGAGAGAGAGAGAGAGAGAAACAAGAACACTGCTGAAATAAGAAGTTGAGTCGCATCAACCGTAGCCCATACATATAAACACTCGGATTTATGTGTATGTCGGCGGCATTGGTCGGTCAGGGAGAACGAAGCCCTGCCGGAACAGCTAAAGATTTTGAGTATGCCTTCCGCAGATTTATGTTTGCCACTGCCGGGATCAGACCCTCGTTTAATCTAGGATTCCTACATTCTCCTAGATACAACGCACACCAACTGGTGAAGCCGCTCAGAAATGCCGCCGATTCTATTGGAGTGCGTCGCCAATGTGGCACTGCGGCGGCATTGCACACTCGTTGGGCGAGATACTGGAATCCCAGACCCTGGCGTGTTTGCTGCTGGGATCGATGGCCTTACCTGGGTCTGAGTGAGCCCCAGTGATGCCGCCAGCTCGGCTCTCTCGGGCAACGCCAGATATTGGGTTTTTTGGAAGCGCCGCTGCAGAGCTGCCAGCTGGAAACTGGAGTAGATGGTGCGGGGCTTTCGAACCTTTTTCGGTTTCCCGTTGACCATCCGGACCTCGGGCTCGGCAAGCTCTTTATCTGAAATCGAAAATCCACACTTTAGCTTTGTAAAATCTGAACGAAACGCGCTCACCAACACAACGTCAGAATAAACTGTGGCGGGGATTGGGGCATAAAATGCTTCGGAAAACAGAAAGGATGCTTTGCCCGGCACTCCGGGCATTCACAACGAATGCGGGTCGTTATCTTACCGTCGATTAAACGTCTATGTCAGAATTTACATCCCATTCACATGTAACAATTCTGTTTTCCTGTACAGGTCCTACTTTATATATATATATAAACAAGCTGATGTCTCCCTGCATGGATTTACCGCCGGAAAAAAACAAAAGCGATCTGCTCCTTTTGATTAAAAAAACAGCGACACTTTCACTTCGCTGAAGACGAACAAGCCAGAGTGAACGTAGGAAAGTACTATTTATTTATGCTGGTGCCATGAACTGCTCACATCGGTCTCTCTATATTTTTAACTGCCGCGACTTTCGATAGGTCAGCGGCTGGCGTTCTCCTGTGAAAATTCCACGGGGAATCGAATTTACAAATCGCTCACTGCTCCCACCGAGCAAGTGAAGACTTCTGAGAAAAAGGAGTGTTGGAGACTGGGATCGATGAAGACGGATCCGGGGTGCGGAGAGCGTTTCTGTGGCTGCTGAACAAACAAGAGGTGCTAGAGAAATTAGCGAAGAAGTGGTGAAAAAAAATGGCTCCGTACCTGGCTGGTTGCACGTTGGCGGTGCCCTGCTGTACGCGCCGTACTGGTGGTAATGGCCGGGGTAGCTGTAGTCGTGGTAGGCTTTGGCGGGGTAAGTGGCGGCCGAACTGTTTCCTCCGTGGTACTGGTACTGGTAGGGGTTGAGAACTTTGCCATAAGACGAAGGCGAGCAGTAGCCGTGATGAGAGCCGCCTGAGCTGTAGTAACCCGTATCGGTGGCCGTGGACTCGGGGAGAGTCGGCGATTCCTGCGACGGGTGGTGCATGCTGTGCTGAAAAGTACCCTGTTGGTCCGTCCGGATGCTGGGTACCTTGCGATCGAATATTGCTGTCATAGCCCCGAGGTCGATGCCTCTGTGTTTGTATGTGCGTATGTGTGTGTGTATGTGTGTGTGTGCGCGCGCGGGGGAGGGGGAAGGAGATGGGAGTAATCTATGTAGACATAGCTGCGTGTGCTACAGGAATCGGGCGGACTGTGGCTGGGACACAGCAAAGTCTTGGTTAAGTTCTTAATTGCGCTATTACGCACTAGATGGATGTGTTCCATTGGATACTGCAACCAGCCACCAGTAACACCCCAACTCGCTCAACTCGTTTAACACCATGCTCAAAGTTTCTTAAACACGAAGCAACGTATGACTTAAAATACAAAAGTATGAAGTCGTTGTAAGGCGATTGTTGGTAAATAACACCACAGCACGACGTGTAATAACAAAGGCAGCTTTCACCGCGGGCCGTTGGCATTACTGCCTTTCCGGGAAACCAGATCTTAATTCCCCGCCACGCTGGTTGTCAGTTAACATTTTAAATATAAATTGACAACAGGACAATCTGGAGTTGATTTTTTTTTTGGCGTCGGATCTTCCATTAAAGCCACGACATTTTGTTTTGAATTGGAATCGATTGCTTTGAATGACATAACACGACAGTTTTTAGTCTCAAGAGATTACGTATCGGCATATAAAATTATAATTCACAACTGGCTTCTTTGCAGGATAATATTACAGTTTACATGGTAATAAAATGAATTTAAAATTGTAGAACACCTATTACTCATTCAAAAGGACAATTTAATCGATGGGGGGCGCGCACACGCAGCCTCTGGAACAGCCGAGTTACACGATTTTCATTTTCGGGGCTTAAGGGTTGCAAAAGGCGTACCTGCACCTTTGTTTTTGATAGTCAAAGTGTTTATAAGTGATGTTTGTGCAAGTAAGGTGAGATCTTTCTTTAACAGCTCACTCCTGGTTCATGTGCTCTGTAACGTCTAACCTCCGTTTTACGAACACCATCAACGCTCCTTTGCCTTTACCGAAATTACCATTGAAAAATAAAAACAAAAATGCAAATGAAAGTTCAGTGTTAGAATTCTGTAATGCATTTATGAGGTCAGGAAAATTCCTTTAATGTATATGCTATCTACTCTGCAGTTCCTTTTGCGGGCTAGGTTTGGGGAGACTGGTCTACGTATGTCGACCATATTCACTATTTTGAGTCAGGCACAGGTTTAGAGTTGGCTGGGACAGCGCTTTCGAAATTCTTTCTGAAGACAGTCACGATGCTGGCTTACAACTCGAAAAATAAATCGGAGCATTTACATTATACACAAATAGACACAAAACCGACTCGCGCTTTCTGACAATGTAAAATAAAGACCGATTTGGACACATGCTTGTTTAAATCCTGTTAGAACTAATTTACGAAACCTAAATAAATGCTTCCTTGTATTTGAATATATAGAATGGTAGCAGAATTTTGATATTTAATGTTAAACTATGTGGATTACACCGCCATCTAATGATCATTTCGTATATAACATGTTTTTGGTCAATTAAACTAGAACTACTCCGTGTTCATCTGGTAAAAAGACCCTTACCAGGAAATAGTTATCTCAGGAGAGCCCAACTTTAAATGTATGGATGGAAATTACAATGGACATTTACAAAATGGAGAAGATAACAGCATCTGTTAATCATAAGTTGGAACAATTTTATTCATACTGGAAAAAATGGTTTAACTACATAACGCCTCATAGGTCTGATTTTATTCTCACAAGTCAATGAATATGTTGTAAAAAAAGATCACTCCCTACTCTGTACATAGTTTTCTTCTTTCGATTGTTCTTTCTTTCCTCACCTTTCTATAAGTGTATACCTCAGATAAGTATTATGTGGAGATTTGTGACAAATATTATATGATATATATGTACAGTGTCTGAAATACGTCTTATGGAAATGATAAAATTAAAAAATAAATTACAAAACAAAAGAATGCAGGAAACGCTCAGCAGATCAAGCAGCATGGAAGAGGGGAAGAAGAAATTAAAGTATTTCATTTTCATTTAAAACGTTTTAATGTGTATATGAAAACACTCAAGCTTCTGGAGTATACAGCTTTGGTAATTGTGGCAATAGAGACATAGAGCACCACAGCATAGAAACAGGCAGTTAGGCCAAACCAAGTTAGTGCTAGCCTGTACCCATCTTCCTGCACCCAAATCGTAGTCCTCCAAACTGTTCTCATCTATGTACTTACCCAACTTTCTTTTTAAATGTTATAATCTACTATTTACACTGGCAGCTCGTATCACACTTGCCAAACCCTCTGACTGAAGAAGTTTTCCCTCAGGTCCCTCTTAAATATTTCACCTTTCATCCTAAGCACGTGATCTTCAGTTGTAGTCTCATCCGCCCTGAAAGAAAAATGCCTGTTCACTGTTTCTATACCCCTCATGATTCTGTATACCTCTATGAGATCTCCCCTCATTCTCCTGCGCTCCAGGGAATAAGGTCCACACCTGTTCAATCTTCCCTAATAACTCAGGTTCTCAGGTCCCAGAGATATTGTTGTAAAATTTCTCAGTACTCTCTCAAGCTGATTGAAATTGAATTTACTTAATTGAATTTATTTTTTCCTTATGCTTTGGGCATACGTTAGGAATCAAAAAGTGCACTTGCCTATCACTGGGCTGCCATTTTGTCTTTAACAAAGATTAATAACAAGGTCCACAAGTCAGTATTTAACTCGATTGCATTTTTTCAAGAAAGCAAAAAATGTTTAAAAACTGTTCTTGAACTAAAAACAAAAATGTGATTGGCTTCTGGACAAGTGAAAGGTCAATGCTTCACTGGCAAATGACATTGTTCTGTGAACACACGGTCAGTTTCAAAGACCCCAAATTCACCTTTCCCCGAAGAACCAAGCTGTGATTTACAGCTTTCTGTAAGTTTTGACCTGTACACCGATGAAAGTATCACAAATACTTAAGTATTTCTTGTAGCATTGCATTATATTTTCTAATACCTGACCCTTCACCTTTGTCTCCCCTTCTCTTCCGCCTCCCCCCACGTGTAAATGACTTTACAATGTCCAGGTTCGGAACTTCTTGAAGATACTTATTTACATTTCTTAAGCAGAAAGATAAAAGGAGATTATTGCAATTTTGTAAATGATGTGGTGGATTAGATAGAGCCAAAGCCAGGAAATTATAGACTTGTGAGCCTTATATCAGTGGTAAGGAAATTATTAGTGAATGTTCTTAGGGGCATGTGGACAGGCATCGACTTATTAGCAGAAGTTTTTTGAGAAGATGACAAAACAAATTGAGGAAGATAGAGCAGTTGCTGCAGTGTATATGGATTTCAGTAAGGCATTTGCAAAGATTCCCCATAGTAGATTCACCCAGAAAGCTACGATACGTGGGATCCATGAAACCAGGCAGTGTGGATTTAGAAATTTCTTGTTTGCAGAAGGCAGAGGGTGGTAACAGATGGAGAGTACTTTGTCTGGAGGTCGATGGCTAGTCGTGTTCCAAAGGGAATGGATCTTGGATTTCTGCTTTTAGTGCTTTTTATAAGTGACTTGGATGAGGACATGGAGAGGTGGTTTAGTAAGTTTGAAGATGACACAAACGTTAGGGGTATTGTGGATTGTGTAGAAGGTTATCATGGTTTACAACAAGATATTGAAGGGATGCAGACTTGAGCAAAGAAATAACAGATGCAATTCAATGCAGAAAAGTGTGAAGTGATTCACTTTGGAAGATTAAACATAAAGGTGGAGAACAAAATTAACAACAGTGAGGAGGAATGGAGGAATCTTGGGTTCCAGACCTATAGGTCCCTTAAAGTTGCCATGCAAGTTGACAAGGAATTTGGTGTGCTGACTTTCATTAGTAGAGTGATTGAGTTGAAGAACCACGAGCTAACGTTACAGCTCTGTAAAATCTGGTCAGTCTGCGCTTGGAGTATTGTATTCATGGATGTAAGAAAAATTGAGGGTTATGGGCCATGTAGGAGGCAGGGGTTAGAGTGATTGTGGACTAGGTATATATAGGTCGGCACAACTTTGTGGGCTAAAGTACCTGTGCAGTGCGTTGCTATTCTATGTTCTATGATTCAGCAGGATATAGACCAGTTGGAAATATGCACAAAGAACTGCAAGCAGAGTATAAACTGGGCAAGGTCAAATGTGTGAATTGAATTGAATTGAATTGACTTTATTTCTTATATCCTTCACATACATGAGGAGTAAAAATCTTTACGTTACATCTCTGTCTGAATGTGCAATATGCAAATTATAGTAATTTGTAATAAATAGTATGTACAGTAAGATACACAACAGAACAGTCAATATAGCTTAGAAATACGATTGCGTCAGTGTGAATTAATCAGTCTGATGGCCTGGTGGAAGAAGCTGTCCCGGAGCCTGTTGGTCCTGGCTTTTATGCTGCAGTACAGTTTCCTGGATGGTAGCAGCTGGAACAGTTTGTGGTTGGGGCAACTCAGGACCCCACTGATCCTTCAGGCCCTTTTTACACTCCTGTCTTTGTAAACGTCCTGAATAGTGGGAAGTTCACAACTACAGATGCGCTGGACTGTCTGCACCACTCTCTGTGGAGTCCTGCGATTGAGGGAAGTACAGTTCCCATACCAGGCCAGTCAGGATGGTCTCAATTGTGTCCCCGTAGAACGTCCTTCGGATCTGGTGACTCATACCCAATCTCACATGCGAACAGGTAATTCTGGACCAAACTTGAATCACAGAAGGATGCTCAACAGCTATAACACGGCTTGAATGGTATCATCTCCTACAAAGTAAAACCAAGTAACATACCATATGTGACAATTTTATGCTCGCTTTGACTGACAAAACATAGAGACACCTTCATTAACTTCCACAGCCCCCACCAACCCTGTGATTTCAGTCTGTAAGGCTGATATGCGAGCATCCTTCAGGAGCGTGAACCGCTGGAAAGCAACTAGACCAGACAGGTACTTGGCTGAGTACTGAAGGCCTGGGCTAATCAACCAGCTGGAGTGTTAACTGGTAATATTTAACCCCTTACTTTGGTAGTCTGTGGTACACATCTGCTTTAAGCAGGTTTCAATTATACTGGTGCCCAAAAAGAATGTGATAACCTGCCTCAGTGACTATTGTCCAGTAGCATTTACATCCACAGTGATGAATGTCACAATGGCAGGGCTTTGGGAGCAAGGGTGGACCCAAATGCAAGACACATCTTGTGAGGTTACTTAGATTTAGTTTATTGTTCGATACCAAGAGAGCAAAGCAGAAGCAGCAATTGCGAACAGGATAAGGACTCAGGACTACGACTAGGCTGGGACCAAGGGTCTGGGCTTGGACTAGAAATCGGCTCCCAGAACTAGAGGAGACATGAAGAGGCTAGGGTATGGACTCTGAGCCCGAGACTGGGCAAGGACCCAGCACCTGGGTCTTGCCTCGGGCTCGGACCCCAGAACCAGGCATGGACATGACATGGGCTAGGGAGAGGAGGAACATGGAAAACAGAGCCTCGGTCTCAGGAGAGCAGGTACATGGAACCACGGACACATACACAGACCACAGAGTCGGGACCCCTCCTTGGGTACAGGACATAGGGCCGGGACTCACACACAGAACAGAGAGCCGTGACCCCTCCTTGGGTACAGGACACAGGGCCAGGACTCATGACCCCCCGCGGGACAACGACAAGACGGCCTGACTTACCCCACGGAGGCGAGGACAAGACAAGACTAGACATGACCCCCCGCAGAGCAACGGCAAGACAGCCTGACTTACCCCACGGAGGCGAGGACAAGACAAGACATGACTAACATGAATGAACACCAGACAGTACCCATCTAGCTCCGGCGATGGAACTTGACCGAAGTGCAGGTGGGGGCTGCAGACGAGGGCTAGAGGCAAGAGGGGCAGCAAAGGGATTCAGACAGGGGGTAGGACAGGAATCACAGAACGCCAGGTTCAGGACTTGACTTGGTGCTTGAATGCCGCCAGGCCCATGACTTGACTTAGTGCTAGAATGCCGCCAGGGCCAGGACTAGACTTGGTGCTTGAATGCCGCCAGTGCCAGGACTTGACTTGGTGCTAGAATGCCACCAGGGCCAGGACCAGACTTGGTGCTTGAATGCCGCCAGGGAAAGGACTAGACTTGGTGCTTGAATGCCGCCAGGGCCAGGACTTGACTTGGTGCTTGAATGCCGCCAGCGCCAGGACTTGACTAGGTGCTTGAATGCCGCCAGGGCCAGGACTTGACTTGGTGCTAGAATGTCACCAGGGCCAGGACTTGACTTGGTGCTTGAATGCCGCCAGGCCCACGACTTGATTTAGTGCTAGAATGCTGCCAGGGCCAGGACTAGACTTGGTGCTTGAATGCCGCCAGGGCCAGGACTAGACTTGGTGCTTGAATGCCGCCAGGGACAGGACTTGACTTGGTGCTTGAATGCCACCATCGCCCGGACTTGACTTGGTGCTAGAATGCCGCCAGGGCCAGGACTTGACTTGGTGCTAGAATGCCGCCAGGGACAGGACTTGACTTGGTGCTAGAATGCCGCTAGGGCCAGGACTAGACTTGGTGCTTGAATGCCGCTAGGGCCAGGACTAGACTTGGTGCTTGAATGCCCCCGGAGCCAGGACATGACTTGGAGCCTCTGGGTAGTGGCGAGCTCTCGACTCGGCCCGGGAACAGAAAACAGCAGTTCTTGATTCCCTTCGGCGGGTTAACTGATGGACCCACCTTGGTGAGGAAACTTTGCAGGCTCACTTCAGCAAGTTAATTGGACTGGGTTGCTCCGGTGAGGAAGGGTGAATTACCGGCACTCGCTTCGGCAGAGACAAGGCTTGCTCCGGCCAAATGATATCGGCACACCGTACCTTGGATGACTTTGCAGATGCTCCCGCACCAAACGGCTGAAAGCCAGAGACTATAAACTACTGGTTCAGCTGAGTGTTAATTGCCTCTAATCACCAAAGTTGAGAGACACAGGAAAACAGGGAATCAACGGTCCGGTTCGTAACATAAACAAGCTAAATTTAAAGGGACCCCCATCCGGACCATGACAATGAAGGGCTTTGAGAGGTTGGTGATGTGACATATCAGCTCCTGTCTGAGGAGCGATTTGGATCTACTCCAGTCTGCGTACTGTCACAACAGGTCAACAGGATTTGCCATTATTTTGGGCCGAATCAAAGATGGTGATGCATCAGCATATAGGAGGGAGATTGAACATCTGGCTGTGTGGTGCCACAACAACCTCTCAGCAAAGCCAGAGAGCTGATTATTGACTACAGGTGACACCGTGTGCAATGATGGCCCGAGAACAGAGGGAGCGACACTGAAGTGGAATGAGCAGTTCACTGGACTTTAAGAACAGGGCATAACAAAAGGAAAATAACAAACACTAGGCCAGCAGGGTTGCTAAGTAAAACTCTCAGACTGAAAATCTAACGCCAACACTGCAGCTCAGAAGCAGTAACTTAATACTAAATTAATAATGCTTCTTCACAACATCAGCCTGCTGTAATCTTCTTTCACAGAGTGTGGACTAAGGTAAGCAGGGAGCATTGCCATCGCAGTGGTTTGGACAAGACTTTCCCAGACTGAAATGAAAGGAAGGCAGTTAAATACAACCACAAAGAAACCCTAATTGTCTGTAGCATGCATACTCATGAGCGTGATTGCTGATTCCTTTCAGCGGCCACCCGCAAAAAGCATCCACACTTCGCACCAGAGATCATGGTTGTGACAAGACAGCCTCCCTAGGTGCTGGAGATTTGTGCTGCTGGAAGTCCCAGATGAGCGACTTGCCCAGAAGATCATGAGCCAGAACCCAAGAATGTTCCTCTGGGCCATACCCCTCTCAATCTACGAGCCAGTGGACCCTGCCTCACACCCAGTGAGATGCCAGGAGATGCCGCACAGAGTTGGCCAAGCAGGGAGGAGGGTGCAGGGGTGACTGGAGCAAGGGGGAGAAAAAGTCACTGGCTTCAAAGTTCAAAGTAGGAAGTACATTTATTATCTAAGTATGTATACTAAATGCACCCTTGAGATTCATCTTTTTACAGGCTGCCACAAAAACAAAGAAACCCAATAGAACCCATTAAAAATACCGTCAAACACCCAATGTGCCAAAAAAGAACAAATTGTGCAAACAACAAAAAGCAAACAAATAACACTCAGAACTGAAGTTCACAAAAGGTGAGTCCACAGTCACGAAGCCAGTTCATCATTGCACTCAGTGCAGGAGCTCGTTAGTTGCAGGGCATAGGCTCAGTTCAGTGCAGGGATGAGTAAAGCTCACAGAACAGTGAGTAAACTCCAGCCCATCCCTCACCTCTGGCCCTGACACCGCGCCCTTTTTAATCTGGCCCTGCACTTGAATCGGCCAAGCATTGGCTCATTCCTGGCTCGTGGGCCCATTTCAATTCGGCCACAAGTTCGCTCCAGCAATGGCCAAACATCAGCTCGTTCCTTGCTGTGGGGCCTGGGCTCTGCTGCCTTGATTTGGCCTGTACCCATGGCGCTGCCACACTGCTGTACTGCACTTTGAGACTCCATTTCACCAAACCCCCCAGAACACAAGAAAAATGCCAGGCTACGCAGGCAGTTCAAAAGCAAAGCTCCAAAAGGAGATTTACAGGCTATTGACTGCAGTGATCATTGTCCAGATTAATAGAGCCGTTAGTAGATTTGTTTGCCGCCAGTAAAGCGTCAATCTATCTCACCAGTGCCATCTAAAACTGGGCTTGAACTGGAAACATGGAGCACGGGACCAATCTCCATAGATGATGGTGGGCTCAGTCTATAGGAGGCTTCTCCATTATAAATGGTTCCACATAGCATGGGGCCAACTTGCAACTCTCTACTCTCAAGGGAAAATCTCCAGTTGGGAGCTGGACTTTATCCCCTGGCTTGAGAGGACTCACCCATCGGTGGAGCCACTCTGAGGACGGAGGAGCAACTCCTCATGTTCCATCCAGGTAGCCTCCAACCTGACCTTGATTTCTTCAACTTTCAGACTTTTTTCTCTCTTCTCTTCCTTCTTCAATTCCCCACTTTAGCTTCTTACCTCTTCTTCTCACTTGCCCAAAGTCTCCCCATGTCCACTCTCCTCGTCCCCTTTCTTTCATTGTCCACTCTCCTCTCCTATCAGATTCCTTCTTCTTCAGCCCTTTATCTTTTCCATCTATCACCCCCCCCCCAGCTTCTGACATCATCCCCTCACCTTCTAGCCTGTCCTCCTTCCCTTACACCCGCCCTTCTTATACTGACATCTTCCCCTTTCTTTCCAGTCCTGATGAAGGATCTTGGCCCAAAATGTCGACAGTTTATTAACTTCTATAGACGCTGCTCGACCTGGGCCAACAGTTTTTAGCCAATGAATATTCAAAAGAAATTGGGAGAGAGATAAATCATGTTAATTAGAGACAATTCAAATACAGAGCTAAAAAAAAATGAGTCAGATCATTTTTGTCCATTTCCCTGCCCAGGTTCATTCACCATGTTCCCCACATCCAACTTCCTTGACTGATGCAGAGGACTTAATTCTCTGGGTCTCTCAATCCTAGAGTCCAATGTGAGCTGTAGACAGATGCTAGGCCTCGGGCAGTACAGCGATGATACTCGATTCCCCAAGCATCACTCAACAGTTTATAACAGGTAGCAATGTTCAGGGCAGGTTTTACCAGCAGTCAATTGTGACTGACTTGTAATTGCTTTAAAAGTTTCTGGGCATTCAGAGACATTTAAACCCCATTAACAATAAATAATTAAAAATCATTAAACTTTTAAAAGTTAACTAAAATACCTTTAAACACTTAAATAATTTAAAATATTAAAATAAATGAGATAATTTAAACAAGGAACTTGCCAACCCAAAGACCTCTTACTTAATTTCCCTTGGAAACTTCATTGATACGTGTCAGAATGCTTTCCACTGTATATCTAAAGAAATTTGCAAGAGTCTTTTGTGACATATCATATCTCGTCAAACTCCTTATGAACTAGAGCCACTGTACATGCCTTCATGGTAACATCAATGTGTTGGACCCAGGATAGATCTTCAGAGCTGTTGATGCGCAGGAACTTGAAGTTCCACTGATGACCCTAAATGCTGCTTGGCCTGCTGAGTTCCTCCAGCACTTTTTTTGTGTGTGTGCTTCTTGGATTTCCAGCCTCTGCAGATTTTCTCGTGTTTGTGGTATCGTTTGGAGAAGTAAACTAGTGATGGAATGTTGGAACAAAGGAGCCAGCTTTAAGTAAGATCCAATGGCTGACATGCTTCCAATGGTCATCTGCCTACGAGGCTGTGAGTTTTGAGGATCCATGAATCAGGGGAGTAACTAAGTACAAAGAGTTGAGGAGGTGCTGAGTAGGGGAGAGGGAGAGAGTTCAGAGTTTGCAAGAAGGGAGAGGGCATAAGGTCTAGGACAGGCTTTGCTTTTAATAGGTCTGTTTGCTCTATTGTAAATACTAGGCAATTCACACCAAGTACGGATTGGTCAGGTTCCTTTAGAGAGTTGATTCTGTTCTGGATAACAAACCCCCCCCATAATTGCACAATACTCAGAGCTCTCCCTGGAAACAGGCATAAACATAACATTTGTTTCCACCAGGAACAGTTTGCTTGAGATCCAGAGGTTTGGGTTTCAATCTACAGCTGCCTGCCTTGTGCAAATTCAACACATCGAAGAACCAGCTAATGAAGAGGCTCAAGAATTTCACTAAAGGATAGCTGCTCTCAAGCAACTTTTTTGACTGGCTGAAGGATCTCAGTCTATGGATATTGAAAATACAGTACAGCTCACCTTTCCTTCACCATGCCAGTCACATTACGTCTGGTATTGTATCAGTCATAGCAGGTCACCACAGGAGTAGAGGGGATATATTAACCCAACACAAGTAGCCACAGAGCAATCTTCAAACCAGATATTCAGCAATGTTTGACAAAATTTCCTCTTTCCATTCAGGAAGCATATAGAAATTTCCATTGGGATAAGCATCAGGAAAAAGGACATCAAATAAACTACACAACTGCGTATGTTAAAGGAAGTGGTGCTCGGTATAGACTGTATCCCAGTAATTCTTTTAATTAGATGCAGACTGTGGTTATTGTGGAAAATTAGCACCCTTGGGTCTTGATGCATGGCTGGGTGCATTGTAAGTGTACTTGATTGTTCACATCTGGAAATGGCTACTGTGTACCATAGATATAAATAGAAGCTTGGCATCTACTACTACTGAAATAACTGTGAAGAAATGAATGGTCAAAGAATACAGCAATAATAATGCAATTCCTTCATTGATCAAGACAGAGAACAATACATTATTAAATAAACACACTTGGATTTTTTTTTTGCTGATTTTTACAATAAGCTGTGACATTGCATTTTCACCCTAGAGCGAACGAACTGATTTGGGCTGCAATTTCCGCCTGAGCTCAGAGATCTCAATTTTCAATCGGATGATTGAAAGTTCAAGTCCCACTTAAGAGATTTGAGCACAAAAGTCATTGTGTACAATTTAGCGTGGTACTGAGATTGATGAAAGTGTTATACTTTGCGTGAAATTGCTTGTTCTGGTCAAGGTGGCTCCGAGGAGCGTTGTGGTTCAAACTTACTTGTTTTATAATTCAGAGTTCGGGGCCCGCGCAGGGAGTTAAGGGTCAGGTTAGGGTTTAAGGACAGGAATGAGGGGCATAAGGGGCAGCAAATTAAGAGATGGGGCAGGGGTTCAGGTTCAGTTCAGGGCACTCCGCGGTCAAACATGAGCAATCCTGGACGTCTGTTTGGCAGGTGCTGAGGAGACTAGAGATCTACAAGTCAACGAGATCCAGTCGTGGGTCAAAGATACGTGCAGGTGGGAGCCATGGGATCTAGTGAACACTACCCCCCTCAGGTCTCTGGATTAGAGATCTGTGCGGGTTGGGAAGTTGAGGCCCAAAGGTCAAAACCATGCTGAGCAAGTCCTGGGGTTGATATATAGACATCAGCAAAATTTGGAGGGCCAAACTGAATTTCAGAGCACGGCAAGTCTGGAGATGGGAGCCTGAAACTCAACAACCGAAGGGAGGGGCCAGAAAGAGTCACATGGGCTTGGGCCACCAGGGAGATCCCAAGTAAGTCCAGAATTCGAGGCCCGAAGGTCAAACCCATGATTGGCAAGTCCTGGGATAAAGTCTGATGTTGGCGGAATGATGTCTGTGAGTTTGAGAGTTTGAGGTCAAGGACTAGAGGCCCAAAGTTGGCCTGTCTTGGGGCTAGAGGCCTATATGAGTGTGTGAGGGGGTGGGTGGGAAGGACGATAATGAAGAAGTTTGTTTTGCTATTGTTATCTTGTTTTGGTGTTGCTGTTGTTTTGCTTCTGTTGGGCTTGCTACCTTGGTGCTGAAATGTGCAGCAAACACTTGTGGGCTGCCGCAGCACATTCCTGGGTGTGTTGGTTGTTAATGCAAACAACACATTTCACTATATGTTTTGAAGTAGTGTGATAAATAAATCTGAATCTCCATGTTTAATCAAAAATCTTTCTGTCCTCTTGAAGGGCTGCGAAAAATCTTATGCTGAGAGATTGAATATGTTTATCTCTTACCAAACACAGCTAAAATAGATTAGAATGAGTATTACATTGCTTTTATTTGGGGAGCCCACTTTGTTGAAATTGACTGCTGTATTTCTTACATTTCAGCAGTGATGACACTTCAATTATTATTTTATAGGATATCAGACATAAAAATAATTTAGAAGTGGTTGGTCACATCCCTCTGTTGGCTTGTGCATGTAGTATGATCACCAGTGCCATCAGTGTATGAACTTTGAACTTTGCTGTAGTAACATATTTCAACAGTAGAGGGCAAACTTCACTGGCGTTCACACTGAAAGGTTTCCCATATCGGCCACTCACCAGTGGTGATGAGAAGAATGAAAAGTCAAAGAGGCATGTACCATGGAAACAGGTCTTTCAGCCCAACGTCCATGCTGACTGTGCTTTCCAGTAAGCCAGTCCCCTCTGCCCATATCCCTCTTACCTTCTTCTATCCATGTATTTATCAAGAGAGCTTCTAAATATTGCTAATGTGTCCACCTCAACCACTAATTCTGGCTGCTCATTCCAAATACGATTGCATAAAAGTGAACACAGGCCCAATCTCTCTTCATAAAACACTCTTGTTTTTCTAGAAATCAGTCTGGTGAATAAACTGCATGTAGGAATGGTGTCACTTAGAACCCGTGATTTCATTTGCTGGAACGCTCATTCCGTGTCATTTGATAAGCAAACAAGGGCTGACCCATCTGGGGCTACAGAGATGAAGGGCAATTTTTAGTAATTCTTGGCTTGGAATTTCCTCATTCACCTCTGTATCAAAGTTCAAAGAGTCCCTGGAAGTCTGCCATATTAGGTTAAATAGGTCAAAAGTACCAATCAATTGGGATTTTCTTGATGTTTTACAAAGACTGAATTTGAAAGACAGCTGATGTTTAAGGAAAAACAGTGCAAGATCATGAATTGTCAGATGTAGGGATCTACAACATTTGTGTAAGGATGTATAGCCATATTAAGTGAGTATGCTTGAAAATCACAGATTGAATATAACATGGAGAAACGTTAATCGAAAATATTGTGATAAAACATTAAGCCTGCAGGAAACAATAAAACACTAACAAATTAGGGAAGGCAAATACAGGCCCTCTAGAGAGAGAGATAAGGAAAATGATCATTGTGAACAACAAATTGGCAGCACAAATAAGGAAACAAAACATCTTCAGAAAGGAGAGCACAATCATACAATGTTAAAGAAACAAATGTCTAGAGAGAGGGAGGTAATGGAGGAAATAAATATTAGTAAAGAAATGATGCTTAGGAAACTAATGGGACTGAAGGCTGACAAATCCCCAGAGCCTGATAATCAACATTCCTGCGTACTGAAGAAACTGAGCCTGAAGACAATGGATGTATTGGTGGTCATTTTAGAATTTATTGAGATAAAGTATGAAATAGGCCCTTCCAGCCCTTCAAGCCACATTGCCCAGCAATTCCCCAATTTTTAACCCTAGCCTAATCACAGGACAATCTACAATGACCAATTAACCTACACACCATAATGCCTTTAGACTGTGGGAGGAAACTGGAGCACCCAAAGGCAACGCACACAGTCACAGGGAGAACATACACACTCCTTATAGGCAACAGTGGTAATTGAACCCTGGTTGCCAGTACTGTAAAGCATTGTGCTATGGTAGCGTGCTGCCAAGTTCTCTATAAACTCTACAGCCATTCCAAAAGGTTGCAGAATTGCAGGTGTAACCCTACTATTTCAAAAAGGAGGGCGAGTGGAAACAGAGAAAATAGGTCAACAATCAGTAGTAGGGACAACGGTAGAATTTATTGCACAAAATACAAAAGCAGAATACTTGGAAAGCATTCATGGGTCTGAACAAAGTGTTTATAGTCCAAAGGAAAAATCAAAGCCAAAGGTGAGTTTATTTGTCATATGCACAGGTGCAGTGAAAAACTTGCAGTGCCATCATAAGCATAGCATTGTATAAGATATATTGACAAGAAAAACATAAATTAAACTATTATTACAAGAAAGGTCACAATTAAAACAAGGTCTGTTTTAGTGCAAAATGTTCAAAGTGCTCACACTGCAGTGATTAGGCTTGTGGTGGTTAGTTCAAGAACCAAATGGTTGTAAGGAAGTAGCTGTTCTTGAACTGGTTGGTGTGAGGTTTCAGGCTTCTGTACCTCCTGGCTGATGGTAGCTGTGAGAAGATGAAGTGGCCTAGATGGTGGGGATCTTTGATGTTGGGCAATGTGTCACTTAGACTTGTCTGCAGTACACCTGTAGATGTTTGCTCGTATTTAGTGACAAGCTCAACTGCCTTAACCTCCTAGCAAGTAAGATTTTGGTAAGGCTTCCACGTGGTTGCATCTATGTGCTGGGTCCAGGAATTTAAAGCTGCTGAGGCTCTCCACCAGCTGCACCATAGATGGCCCCGAGCCAAGCTGCAAATGGAGGAGGGTTCGGCATGGGGATAGCAAGTCCATCCCATAAACGCCCAGTGCCACGGAAATGCCAACAGAAGCTCCAGCGGTCTATGTCCCAGTAGGGGTGATGAGCTAAAGGAGAAGAAGAATGTCTCTCAAAGTTAAAAGTTCTTTTATTCTCAAAGTATGCATACTACATACAACTTTGAAATTTGTCTTCTTACAGCCACAAAAACAAAGAAATCCCATCAAACCCGTTAAAAAAGGACTGTCAAGCACCCAATGTGCGAATATGAGGATAAACCATGCAAACAATAATAAGTAAACAAAAAACACAGAACTAATTTTCATGAAAATGAGCCCACAGCCACGAAGCCGGTTCATCCATGTAGCTGGTCCAGCCCATTAGTTGGGGTCACAGCCTCAGTTCAGTTCAGAGACGAGTAAATGCCACAGAGCAGCGAACCGAACACTGGCCCATCCCTCACCTCTGACCCTCAAAGCCCGATCTTTCCAACTGGCCCTGCACTTACATTGGCTTAGCATTGAACACTGATCCCCTCATGCAGATCCCCTCATGGATATAATACGATGGTTTATAATAAGGAAATCAGAATCAACAAATTTACCAGAGGTGTATGAGGATGTAACTAATAGAGAACCAGTGGATATGGTGGATCTGGGTTTTCAAAAGGGTTTTGATTAGCTTTGGGCAAAAGAGATGAGTGCGCAAAATTAAAGCAGATGAGATCAGCAGTGATATATTGGCACGGACTGAGAATTAGTTGGCAGATAGGATGCAGGCTATAGGAATAGCTGGGCCTTTGTCCAACTGGCAAGCAGCAGCTCTTGGGTTAACACAAAGATCAGTGCTTGGGCCCCAGTTCTCTTCACATTCAGTTCCCACTTCAATGAATTTGATGAGGGAACAAAATGCAGCACAAAAGAAGGTTCTTGTGGCCAGGGAAGATGGAAAGTGAGCTCCAAGGAAGATGCAAAGAGGCTGTAATGTGTAATCAGAGAAGCTGCAGAAATGGACTTAGTAAATGCATGGCAGATGCAGTATAAGAGAGATAAGTGTGACTTCTTGATTCTTAAAACAAAAAGAGAAATTGTTATTTGAATGCTGATATATTGAGGAAAGAAAAGTGCACTAAGACATGGATGTTCTTATCCATCAGTTTCTGAATGCAAGCACTCAGATGTAGCATACAGTTAAGAGGGCAATGGCATGGTGACCTTCATGGCAAGAAAATTTGTGTACAGAGCCATGATGTCCTGTTGCAATTTTACAGAGCAAGGCCTCATCTGGAATTTCTTCATTTTAATTTTGGTCTCCTTGTCTGAAGAAGGATAACTTTGCCTTGGAAAATCTGCAACAAAGTTTTACTATTCTATTTCCTGGATTGGCAGGGCTGATGTCTGAGGAGAGATTGGATCTAAAAGGCCTATTTTCACTGGAGTTCAGAAAAATGAAGAGGGGATCTCATAGGAACATATCAGATTGTCATGGTCCAGATCGGGGTCCCTTTAAATTTAGCTTGTTTATGTTACGATCCGGACCGTTGATTTCCTGTTTTCCCGTGTCCCTCGGCTTTGGTGATTAGAGGCAATCAACGCTCAGCTGAACTGGTAGTTCAGCTTTCAGCCGTTCGGCGCGGGAGCGTTTGCAAAGTCACCAAGGTACGGTGTGCCGATGTCATCTGGCCGGAGCAAGCCTAGTCTCTGCCCGAAGCGAGTGCCAGTAATTCGCCTTTCCTCACCGGAGTAACCCTGTCAAGTTACCCCGCCAAAGTGAGCCTGCAAAGTTTCCTCACCGAGGTGGGTCCGTCAGTTAACCCGCCGGACGGAATCAAGAACTTCTGTCTACTGTTCCCGGGCGGAGTCGAGAGCTCGCCACTACCCGGAGGCTCCAAGTCAAGTCCTGGCTCCGGGGACATTCAAGTTCCAAGTCAAGTCCTGGCCCTGGCGGCGTTCAAGTACCATGTCAAGTCCTGGCCCTGGCGGCATCCGAGTACCAAGTCAAGTCCTGGCCCAGGCGGCTTCCCAGTTCCGAGTCAAGTCCTGGCCCTGGTGGTCTGTGATTCCTGTCCTACCCCCCCGTCTGTATCCCTTCTCTGCCCCTCATGCCTCTAGCCCTAGTCTGCAGCCCTCGCCTACACTTCGGTCTAGTTCTATCGCCGGAGCTAGATAGGTACTGTCTGGTGTGCTTTCATGTTGGTCTTGTCTGGTCCTTGCCTCCATGGGGTAAGTCTGGCCGTCTTGCCGTTGCCCCGCGGGGGGTCATGTCTTGTCTTGTCTTGTCCTCGCCTCTGTAGGGTAAGTCTGGCGGTCTTGCTGTTGCCCCATAGAGAGTCATGTCTTGTCTCGTCTTGTCCTCGCCTCCGTGGGGTAACTTGCAGTTGCCCGGCGGGGCGTAATGAGTCCCGGCCCTATGTCCTGTACCCAAGGAGGGGTCCCGGCTCTCTGTTCTGTGTGTGAGTGTCGGCCCTATGTCCTGTACCCAAGGAGGGGTCCCGACTCTGTGTTCTGTGTATGTGTCTATGGGTCCATATACCTGCTCTCCCGAGACCGAGGCTCTGTTTTCCATGTTCCTCCTCTCCCTAGCCCATGTCATGTCCATGCCTGGTTCTGGGGTCTGAGCCCGAGGCAAGACCTAGGTACTGGGTCCTTGCCCAATCTCAGGCTCAGAGTCCATACCCTAGCCTCTTCATGTCTCCTCTAGTTCTGGGAGCCAATTCTGAGTCCAAGCCCAGACCCTTGGTCCCAGCCTGGTCGTAGTCCTCAGTCCTTGTCCAGTTCGCTACTCCTGTTCCTGCCTACCTCTCCTGGTATCAAACAATAAACTAAATCTAAGTAACCTCAAGATGTGTCTTGCATTTGGGTCCACCCTTGCACTCAATGCCCCCGCCAGTGTGACAGAACGCTCTTGCCAAACATGGACCCAGCAGACACAAACTGTTTTTCCAAACTCTTGTCAGCCTGAAGGTCAAGGTGTTGTTGTTCTGTTTTGCCCGCTGGCCAAATCCCCCTCCACCCACCCGGGTCATTGATAATACAGACAAATCTGTTGGTCGCCTGGAGGCTCCCATTGGGAGGGGGGTACTGTCATGGTCCGGATCGGGGTCCCTTTACCTTGTTTATGTTATGATCCGGACCATTAATTCCCTGTTTTCCCGTGTCCCTCGGCTTTGGTGATTAGAGGCAATCAACGCTTGGCTGAACCGGTAGTTTATAGTCTCTGGTTTTCAGCCGTTCGGCGCGGGAGCGTTTGCAAAGTCACCAAGGTACGGTGTGCCGATGTCATCTGGCCGGAGCAAGCCTAGTCTCTGCCGAAGTGAGTGCCGGTAATTCACCTTTCCTCACCGGAGCAACCCTGTCAAGTTACCCCGCCAAAGTGAGCCTGCAAAGTTTCCTCACCGAGGTGGGTCCGTCAGTTAACCCGCCGGAGGGAATCGAGAACCGCTGTCTATTGTTCCCGGGCGGAGTCGAGAGCTCGCCACTACCCGGAGGCTCTAAGTCAAGTCCTGGCTCCAGGGGCATTCAAGTACCAAGTCAAGTCTTGTCCCTAGCGGCTTTCCAGTTCCGAGTCAAGTCCTGGCCCTGGTGGTCTGTGATTCCTGTCCTACCACCCTGTTGGTATCCCTTCTCTGCCCCTCTCGCCTCTAGCCCTAGTCTGCAGCCCTCACCTGCACTTCGGTCTAGTTCTATCGCCGGAGCTAGATAGGTACTGTCTGGTGTTCATTCGTGTTGGTCTTGTCTTGTCTTGTCCTCGCCTCTGTGGGGTAGGTCTGGCTGTCTTGCCGTTGCCCCGCGGGGGGTCACGTCTTGTCTTGTCTTGTCCTCGCCTCCATGGGTTAAGTCTGGCCATCTTGCCTTTGCCCTGTGGAGAGTCATGTCTTGTCTCGTCTTGTCCTCGCCTCCGTGGGGTAAGTCAGGCCGTCTTGCCGTTGCCCCGCGGGGGGTCATGTGTCCTGGCCCTATGTCCTGTACCTAAGGAGGGGTGCCGGCTCTCTGTTCTGTGTGTGAGTGTCGGCCCTATGTCCTGTACCCAAGCAGAGCTCTCGACTCTGTGTTCTGCATATGTGTCTATGGTTCTATGTACTTGTTCTCCTGAGACCGAGGCTCTGTTTTCCATGTTCCTCCTCTCCCTAGCCCATGTCATGTCCATGCCTGGTTCTGAGGTCCTAACCCTAGGCAAGACCCAGGTACTGGGTCCTTGCCCAGTCTCTGGCTCGGAGTCCATACCCTAGCCTCTTCATGTCTCCTCTAGCTCTGGGAGCCGATTCCGAGTCCAAGCCCAGACCCTTGGTCCCAGCCTAGTCGTAGTTCTGAGTCCCTGTCCAGTTCGCTATTCCTGCTCCTGCCTTGCTCTCCTGGTATCGAACAATAAACTAAATCTAAGTAACCTCAAGATGTGTCTTGCATTTGGGTCCACCCTTGCTCCCAATGCCCCCGACAGTGTGACACAGATTCAACAAGGAGAATATTCCTGAATGGCTCAAGAGTTCAGAACCAAGGATCACAGCACAGGATTCCCAGTATACCATTTAAAATCAAGGCTAAGAAAATGCTGTCGTTTATTGTTTGACACAGAGGCACTGGAGGTCTAGTTATAAAATATATTCAAGAAGGAGGTAAATTTATTGCTTAAGGATATAGGACAAGCTCCCTATAGCAGGGCGAAAGTCAGTGGTACCTGAGTCCCTCATTGACCTTTGGTAAACAACTCCACAATTCCGATTTTCTAGTTACTTCTCCAGCCCATAAAACGTTCAACCCTGCCAATGTTTCTGAGAATAAATTAGATTTTGCTCTTGAACATGATCTAGGCACAACCATTGATATGAACTTTGACAGAGGTCATCATTAAATACGTTGTTGACTTTTGAGAGTTTGGGTTGCTTTCTTCAACATTTTGGATTTTGAAGCTGCTACTGATCATAAACTTCTATTAAAGAATATCGATGATTGCAGCATAAATAGCTGATAGCAAAATTACAAGAGCTAGTGAAATGGCCATCAGTAGATATCATTACACAAAAGGATAATAATGGGTTTATTTGGGCAATTTGGAGAATCATTAGTTTCTGCACTGTTATATGTTGCTTCATTTTCTGTGAAGAAAGTAACATAACAGTAAAGCAATAATGCCTTGTCCATGTTTGTGTAATAACCTTTGTATGTCCCCTTCAAAGTGATGTACAACATTCTGTACTTACTGCAGCTGGAGCCATACTTAGCTGATTGTAATGTTAACCAGGAGTTATAATTATAAATAAATTGCATTTAAATTGCCCTCAACAACACCACAATAATAAACAATTTAAGAATCTTCACAAAGGAATGCTTGACGATCTTTACATGTCTCAATTTCTGAATCAATTAACATGTTCTTACAAAAACAAAACAATGGAAATCTGTAAACTAAAACTGAAAATTCTAGACATACCCTGCGAAACATCAATGGAGAAAAAGATTGCATTGTCAAGTCTCATGTCAGTGGTGAACAGCCAATAATACTTTTGCTTGTTAAAACTTTACAAACCTGTTAGAATAGTGAAAGTTGAAGGAAGTGATTTTAATACAGACACACAACTGTATTCAATGCAAACACCACAACCAGAGCATGTTCAAAGCTACCCCATTTGCTGAATATAGCAAAGAATAAGAATTTAATTCTATTAATGTTTATGTTTGGACATGTGTCCCTGAATTCTTGCTGGCACTGTTCTTGATTAAGGAACAAGAGTATGCTCTAATGGAATGTAGTACTGTACGTGGATGCATGCCAGGCAGCTATGTTCCACTTCACTTAACAACAAAGAGTACTTTACATAAGGACAAACCATCAACCCCATAACTTGATTGTATTTTTCTAGTGACACAATGGTTAGATGAAAATTTGGTTTGAATGAGAACCTCTTCCACAGACTGGAAAAAATATTCTTTTTCTGAGGTTCTCAAATGTTTGTAAGGAGAGCACCTCTGATTTTCCACAGCCAGAGTTTCTAATTCAGCTTTCACAGAACTGTAGAAAATAGGAACTGGAGTAGGCCACGCCACCAATTATTATGATACGGGCTTATTATCCACTTAACATAATATTCTCATTTCAAACTCGTATTCCTTGACCTTTATAACATTACGAACTACATCTACTTCCTGCTAACTAATTAATGACTCGGCTTTCTGTGGTAGAGCACTCCATAGAAACACCAACCACTAGACAAAGGCATTTCCTGATCTTATTTCTGAATGGCAGGGCTTTAGTCCACTGCTGTTGTAACCCCAGCTCTGTACTTCCCAACCACCAGGAACAATTTTAGTCTGCCCAGTTCTGTTAAGAATTTTATATATATTTTTAAATATATCAGATTCACCTCATTTTTCTAATGTGAGTATAGGACTAACCACCAAAATCTCACTTCATCTGTCAGTTGTGCCATTTCAGCAAAGTTTCTACAGGAACACAATTGAGAGCATCCCGACTGGCTGCATCACTGCCTGGTATGGGAACTGTACCTCTCTTAATTGCAGGAGTCTGCAGAGAGTGGTGCAGATAGCCCAGCACCTCTGTAGTTGTGAACTTCCCATGATTCAGGACATTTACAAAGACAGGTGTGTAAAAAGGGCCCGAGTCACCCCAACAACAATCTGTTCCAGCTGCTACTATCTGGGAAACAGTACCTCAGCATAAAAGCCAGGACCAACAGGCTCCAGGACAGCTTCTTCCACCAGGCCATCAGACTGATTAACTTACACTGATTTGAGCGTATTTCTATGTTACATTGACTGTTCTATTTATTATAAATTATTATAAATCACTAAGATTACACATTGCACTTACATGAGATGCATTTAAAAGCAGTTCAAAATCTTTTGACAGGAACAAACCCATTCCACCTTTTGGGATGCTTCTTGGTGCAAGGACCAGCTTGCTCAGCCTTCTGAATCTGGTAAAATCTACAGTGGAGATATAGACACTGTATAGTCAGTGAGTTTGGGAGGACCAGTATAGTACAGTCTAGTTCAAATGGTGAATGATAATTACCTTGCTGTATTCCTTTTTTATTTCATTTTCATTTAAGGTACAGGTGTCCCCCACTTTTCAAATGTTCGCTTTATGAAACCTCATTGTTACGAAAGACCTACATTAGTACCCTGTTTTCACTTTCAGAAGGTGTTTTCACTGTTACGAAAAAAAATTCAGCGCGCGATAAAAAATCAGCATGCGAAAAAATCAGCGCGTGATAAAAGGCAGTGCGTGCCCCGAGCAGCCGCTCTCCCCCGGATTGGGAACTGCTTTGCTTTAACACGTGCCTGTGAGCAGCCGTTTGCAAGATGTGTTCTATGGTATTGGAAAAGCCTGAAAGAGCTCGTAAGGGTGTTACACTTACGGTAAAACTAGACATAATTAAATGTTTTGATCGTGGTGAACGAAGTAAGGACAATGTGAGTTTGGCTTGTGGAAGCTGGCGAACATGATGTTGAAGAGGTTTTGGCATCCCATCACCAAGAACTGATAGATGAAGAGCTGATGCAATTGGAAGAAAAAAGGGTAACAATCGAAACTGAATGAGTAATGGTAAAGTATGACTTTAATTTTGAAAGGGTACATCAGTTTAGGAGATATTTGCAGGACGGTTTGAGTCCTTACAAGGAACTGTATGATAGAAAAATGCGCGAGGCTCAGCAGTCAAGCAAGTCTTCCTCATCAGCCACAGCAGACGACGAACCTCGACCTTCGACATCGAGGCGGGTAGTCATAGGAGAAGATGAGCTCCCTGCCTTGATCGATGATGAGATGACGCCCCAGTGTCCCACCACCCCAACCCCCAGGCTACGGACAGATACTGTACCGATTCGTGGAGAATGCAGTGGTAGCCGGGAGGCACACAGCAAATCTTTAAGAAAAAAGCTGAAACAAACAGCTAATTAATTAGGTGCTGCCAACACGTAATTGTCGGCCCAGATCAGAGACAACGCGATCGGAAATCGCCCCTGATCTGCGCTGACATTTACGTGCCGGGCAGCACCTAATTAATTAGCATGTTTATTTCGGCTTTTTTCTTAAAGATGTGCTGGGTGCCTCCCGGCTACCCCTGCGTTCTTCGCGGCAATGTATCGGGTCAGCAGCCCGGAGGGTGGGGGCCACTACACCACCCAGCCTGCGACGACTCAGTCTAACACACCATCATCAGTGTGCTCGATGTCTTCCCAATTCCAGTAAGTGAAACTACACTGTACATACATTATTTCTACTTTATGTAGGCTGTGTATTTTTACGTGTTATTTGGTAGATTTGGCAGCTTCATAGTTTAAAGGTTACTGGAGAGCGCGTTTATGCCAACTGCACTTGCGTGAGATTTTCTGCCGAGAGCGCTTGCGTGAGATTTTCGCTACGGAGATCTGTGCAGGCAACCGTTGCAGAGAAGTATTTCTACTTTATATAGGCTGTGCATTTATCATACCATTCCTGCTTTTACTATATGTTACTGTTATTTTAGGTTTTATGTGTTATTTGGCATGATTTGGTAGGTTATTTCTGGGTCTGCGAACGCTCACAAAATTTTCCCATATAAATAAATAGTAATTGCTTCTTCGCTTTACGACATTTCAGCTTACGAACCATTTCATAGAAATGCTTTACCTTCGGATGGCGGGGGAAACCTGTACAGCAAAATTAGGTGACATGCACTTTAAAATCTACCTCTTGAATTTCACTGAGTGGATTTTTAAAGTATAGGTATACAATGTGCTTGCCAATCACATATTCTTCAATTTATTTTAGAATGACTGTTAATCATGCTGCATTCTTAGAGATATTGGGTATTTGTTGTGTATTTAATATTACAATAATATTTGAGTAATATTGTACATATATTGTTTAATTAAGCATTCTTTGGTTACATAATTCCATACGTGTTATATGTAAAAATATGTGAATGGCACACGTCAGTATGCCACCAAGTCACATGTGAGTGCCCCACTACAGAAGTAAAACTAAGCAGATATGTTATCCTGGGCTCTTGTGTTTTTCTTTTGATTAGTTCCTGGAGTTATGAAACATAACAGTGGCAACAAGTAGATTTTAAAATTAATCCAAGACAACTACCTTCCTGTTGAAGCACAGCACATTGGTTTCTTCAGAATGGGAGAGAGACGGCTGAGCTTAAAAAAAGGCAGAAAATGGATGGTGTTCACAGGTTCATAAACAGTGAGAACTGGGTGATAATCAATCAATCAATCAATCAATCAATAAATGACAGAAATGGCTGGCTACATTGGAAAGATAGACACACTTGATTGCACAACAGATGCATGGATGATGTATACTGAGCAAATTGAGTAGTAGTTTAAAGCAAATCAATTAAGCAATGAAGAGTGAGTGGCAATGGTACTGAGTGCAACAGGTAAAAAAGCACATGGTTTGCTTTGAAGTTTAACTGCCAGAATGAGCTTTGCTAATATCATGAACGTAATGCGGGATCATTTAGAAACAAAACCATTTTTGATTGCGGATGATTTAGGTTTCATAAGCTAAATCAAAAAGAAAGGGAGTCCATTTCAGCTTATGTGGCTGAATTAAAAACATTGTCTGAGCATTGTCAGTTCAGTGATGGGCTTAATGATGCACTGAGAGATCATGTAGTTTGTGGAATCTTACAAGAAAGCATTTGAAAATGGCTCTTAACAGAAGCACAACTTACATTCTAAAGGTCAGTTGAAATTGCTGTATCAAAGGAAACAGCATCCAGACATGTACTCTAATTGGGTTGCAGTCAGGAATGAAAGTGAGTGTGAACAAAATTACAACATGTGAACAAAAACTTGCCTGGTTGAACAAATTGTATACTATTGTGACAGGCACTTACATACACCAGACCAATGCAGTTTTAAAGGTGAAACTTCCAGGAAATGCAATAAAGTGAGCCTGTTGTGCAGACAAAAATAAATGGAATGCACAGGGAAGAGAAAAAGATAAAAAGTCAAGCTGCAGTTTCAAAAAGAGCACTAATCTGCATGCTGTTGATGAAAAATCTAATAATGATGAGAGTGACATGGGACTGATTAGATTGAGATTTTTAATGTGAAAAATAACAAGAGACAAGCAATGTGGCTTATACCAGAAATGAATGGCAAACGAATTAAAATAGAATTGGGCACTGACTTGGCTCTTTCAGTAATTCCACAAAATGAGTGTGAACAGCATTTCAAAGATACTGAACCGAAGCCTGTAGATATCTAACTAAGAACTTAATCTAGAGAAAAGATATCTCCTGTGAGAATGACATTTGTAACAGTGAAATACAACAACCAACAAGCCACCTTAGGATTGTACATGGTAAAAAAAAAGGAAGGCCAGCATTAGAGGGCCCTGATTAGCTGAGACAACTACAACTTGATTGGAGATTCAGCCACCATCTGCATGCCATATCCCCTGAAATAGAGTCATCTGAAAGTGAATTAAGAAAGGTATTGGAGGATGCCACAGCAGTGTTCAAAGATGGCACTGGAAAACTTAAACATGTCATGGTAAAATAGTGTTAAGTGAAAATGTCACACCCAAGTTTTACAAAGCCCGTTTAGTTCTTTATACCATTTGTGATAAAGTAGCCAGTGAGTTAGGTGACATAGAGGATAAAGGAATTCTTTTCAAGTTTGGGTGGAGCCTATGGGCAACACCTGTGGTTCCAGTAGCCAAGGATCTGCCAGGATCTGTGGTGATTTTAAGGTAACCATCAACCCTGTACTGAATGTAGAACAATATCCTCTGCCCAGGATAGAGGATAACTTTGCAAACCATTCTGCAGGAAAGCATTTCAGCGGAGTGGACTTAGCGGAGGCCTAACTACAGATGGTGATGCAAGAAACATCCAAAGTGTTTCTCACTATAAACACTCACAAAGGGCTGTATCACGATCACAGGATTATTTCTGGAGTAGCTTCTGCTCCTGCACTCTTGCAGAAAGCTATGGACCAGGTTCTACAGACTGCCCGAGTACTCAGTGTTACCTGGATGACATCATTGTTACCAATGAGGATGATAAGGAACATCTCCAAATCTCAAAACAGTGAGATTAGAAAATTAGAAGATTACGGGCTGCGAGCCAGATAAACAAGTGTGAGTTCTTTAAACCATACATCACTTGCTATGGCCTCCCCATTGACACACAATGATTACACAAGTGTGCTGAGATAGTTCAAGTAGTGGTGAATGCCCCAAGGCCAAAGGATGTGTGACAGTTGCAGTCCTTGTAAGGATTTGTCAATTACTATAAGGGGTTCCTGCCAAATCTGGCTACTGTGCTCCACCCCTTGTACTCAGTACTACAGATTGGGAAGCAATCGCAATGGACAAGGCAGTGTGAGGTGGCTTTCCAAAAGCTAAAGGAAATGCTGACATCAGACTCTGTACTCACACATTACGATCTGCAATGTCCAGTGAAGCTTGCCTCTGATGCCTCACCTTATGGTATAATTGCAATCACGTCACATGCTCTGAGTGAAAGAAGTGAAAGCTCTTTAGCCTTTGCATTATGTTCCCTTACTGCTGCAGAAAAAAATTACACACAGATTGACGGAGGCCTTGAGTGTGGTTTGGAGCGTAAAAGGTTTCAACCATTATTTGTATGGGAAAGAGTTCACCATCATTACGGATTATCAACCACTAAAGCCCATTTTCAATCCACAGAGTGGTGTTCCACTAACTGCAACAACCTAAATACAGAGATAGGCTCTGTTTCTTGGAGGACACAAATACAAAATCAAATTCAAGAGGAAAGTAATCATGGAAGTGCTGATGGATTCCCATTTACCCTTAGAAAAGTAAATACCTGAACAATTTACAAAAGAGGATATTCCTCTCGAGGTATTCTCTCTAATGCAAATCAAAAGCCTCCCTATTATGGCAGAGATGATCCAATGGGAAACCAGAAAAGATACTGCACTGTCTCAGGTCTACATGGCCACCCGAAATAGAAACATAGAAACATAGAAAATAGGTGGAGTAGGCCATTCGGCCCTTCGAGCCTGCACCGCCATTTATTATGATCATGGCTGATCATCCAACTCAGAACCCAGCCTTCATACCCCCTGACCCCTGTAGCCACAAGGGCCATATCTAACTCCCTCTTAAACATAGCCAATGAACTGGCCTCAACAGTTTGCTGTGGCAGAGAATTCCACAGATTCACCACTCTCTGTGTGAAGAAGTTTTTCCTAATCTCGGTCCTAAAAGGCTTCCCCTCTATCCTCAAACTGTGACCCCTCGTTCTGGAACTCCCCAACATCGGGAACAATCTTCCTGCATCTAGCCTGTCCAATCCCTTTAGGATCTTATACGTTTCAATCAGATCCCCCCTCAATCTTCTAAATTCCAACGAGTACAAGCCCAGTTCATCCAGTCTTTCTTCATATGAAAGACCTGCCATCCCAGGAATCAATCTGGTGAACCTTCTTTGTACTCCCTCTATGGCAAAGATGTCTTTCCTCCGATTAGGGGACCAAAACTGCACACAATACTCCAGGTGTGGTCTCACCAAGGCCTTGTACAACTGCAGTAGTACCTCCCTGCTCCTGTACTCGAATCCTCTCGCTATAAATGCCAGCATACCGTTCGCCTTTTTCACCGCCTGCTGTACCTGCATGCCCACTTTCAATGACTGGTGTATAATGACACCCAGGTCTCGTTGCACCTCCCCTTTTCCTAATCGGCCACCATTCAGATAATAATCTGTTTTCCTATTTTTGCCACCAAAGTGGATAACTTCACATTTATCCACATTAAATTGCATCTGCCATGAGTTTGCCCACTCACCCAACCTATCCAAGTCACCCTGCATCCTCTTAGCATCCTCCTCACTGCAAACACTGCCACCCAGCTTCGTGTCATCCGCAAACTTGGAGATGCTGCATTTAATTCCCTCATCCAAGTCATTAATATATATTGTAAACAACTGGGGTCCCAGCACTGAGCCTTGCGGTACCCCACTAGTCACCGCCTGCCATTCTGAAAAGGTCCCGTTTATTCCCACTCTTTGCTTCCTGTCTGCTAACCAATTCTCTATCCACACCAATACCTTACCCCCAATACCATGTGCTTTAAGTTTGCACACTAATCTCCTGGGTGGGACCTTGTCAAAAGCCTTTTGAAAATCCAAATATACCACATCCACTGGTTCTCCCCTATCCACTCTACTAGTTACATCCTCAAAAAATTCTATGAGATTCGTCAGACATGATTTTCCTTTCACAAATCCATGCTGACTTTGTCCGATCATTTCACCGCTTTCCAAATGTGCTGTTATCACATCCTTGATAACTGACTCCAGCAGTTTCCCCACCACCGACGTTAGGCTAACTGGCCTATAATTCCCCGGTTTCTCTCTCCCTCCTTTTTTAAAAAGTGGGGTTACATTAGCCACCCTCCAATCCTCAGGAACTAGTCCAGAATCTAACGAATTTTGAAAAATTATCACTAATGCATCCACTATTTCTTGGGCTACTTCCTTAAGCACTCTAGGATGCAGACCATCTGGCCCTGGGGATTTATCTGCCTTCAATCCCTTCAATTTACCTAACACCACTTCCCTACTAACATGTATTTCACTCAGTTCCTCCATCTCACTGGACCCTCTGTCCCTTACTATTTCTGGAAGATTACTTATGTCCTCCTTAGTGAAGACAGAACCAAAGTAATTATTCAATTGGTCTGCCATGTCCTTGCTCCCCACAATCAATTCATTTTTCTGTCTGCAGGGGACCTACATTTGTCTTTACCAGTCTTTTCCTTTTTACATATCTATAAAAGCTTTTACAGTCCGTTTTTATGTTCTCTGCCAGTTTTCTCTCAAAATCTTTTTTCCCCTTCCTAATTAAGCCCTTTGTCCTCCTCTGCTGAACTCTGAATTTCTCCCAGTCCTCAGGTGAGCCACTTTCTCTGGCTAATTTGTATGCTACTTCTTTGGTATTGATACTATCCCTAATTTCTCTTGTCAGCCACGGGTGCACTACCTTCCTTGATTTATTCTTTTGCCAAACTGGGATGAACAATTGTTGTAGTTCATCCATGCAACCTTTAAATGCTTGCCATTGCATATCCACCGTCAATCCTTTAAGTGTCATTTGCCAGTCTATCTTAGCTAATTCACGTCTCATACCTTCAAAGTTACCCCTCTTTAAGTTCAGAACCTTTGTTTCTGAATTTACTATGTCACTCTCCATGTTAATGAAGAATTCCACCATATTATGGTCACTCTTACCCAAGGGGCCTCTCACGACAAGATTGCTAATTAACCCTTCCTCATTGCTCAAAACCCAGTCCAGAATAGCCTGTTCTCTAGTCGGTTCCTCGACATGTTGGTTCAAGAAACCATCCCGCATACATTCCAAGAAATCCTCTTCCTCAGCACCTTTACCAATTTGGTTCACCCAGTCTACATGTAGATTGAAGTCACCCATTATAACTGCTGTTCCTTTATTGCACACATTTCTAATTTCCTGTTTAATACCATCTCCGACCTCACTACTACTGTTAGGTGGCCTGTACACAACTCCCACCAGCGTCTTCTGCCCCTTAGTGTTACGCAGCTCTACCCATATCGATTCCACATCTTCCCGGCTTATGTCCGGAGCTGGAGTTTGCAGCAGAAGTCCCACTTCCCCCATTTTACTAGTTCCTGGATGATTGAGATGATTTCGTGGGGATTGAGAACTGTTTTACCATTCAATCCGAGAGCTAAAGTGCTGGAGGAGGGTCATCGAGACGTGGTCAAAATGAAAGCATTGTCTCTGTTGTGACTGTGATTGAAGTCATCGGGAGACACTGAAGCTAGTGATATAGAAGTCTTTATTCAGTACACAAGCAGGTACCATACTGGAGACACTCTCAGAAGAGCCTCCCTGATCCACTATTACATGACAATTTTATATATTAAAGATCAAAGGTAATGACAGGACAACTCTATGGCTGCAGTGTATCCACAATACTTCCTTTGAACTATAATTTCAGGCACCTAGATCTTTACACCAACACTCCAGACATCCAAAATGAATGCTAATCACCATTGTCTCTGAGCTACATTCATGCATATGAAGATATTTCAGGTCAATGCGGTGTTTCTTGGTTTGCAATCGACCCCAGTCTGCAGCTCCAAGAACACCATTATTCTGGGTGCATTTTAAACTCAATCTACAATCCACATTCAGATCTAAAAACTGGTTGCTGTTGAAGTTAATTCTTGCTGTATTCCATAACTCCAGAATAGTCATAGTCATACTTTATTGATCCCGAGGGAAATTAGTTTTCGTTACAGTTGCACCATAAATAATTAAATAGTAATAAAACCATAAATAGTTAAATAGTAATATGTAAATTATGCCAGGATATAAGTCCAGGACCAGCCTATTGGCTCAGGGTGTCTGACCCTCCAAGGGAGGGGTTGTAAAGTTTGATGGCCACGGGCAGGAACGACTTCCTATGACGCTCAGTGTTGCATCTCGGTGGAATGAGTCTCTGGCTGAATGTACTCCTGTGCCCAACCAGTACATTATGTAGTGGATGGGAGACATTGTCCAAGATGGCATGCAACTTGGACAGCATCCTCTTTTCAGACACCACCGTCATACACCGTCAGAGAGTCCAGTTCCATCCCCACAACGTCACTGGCCTTACAAGTGAGTTTATTGATTCTGTTGGTGTCTGCTACCCTCAGCCTGCTGCCCCAGCACACAACAGCAAACATGATCGCACTGGCCACCACAGACTCGTAGAACATCCTCAGCATCTTCCGGCAGATGTTAAAGGACCTCAGTCTCCTCAGGAAATAGAGACAGCTCTGACCCTTCTTGTAGACAGCCTCAGTGTTCTTTGACCAGTCCAGTTTATTGTCAATTCATATCCCCAGGTATTTGTAATCCTCCACCATGTCCACACTGACCCCCTGGATGGAAACAGGGGTCACCGGTACCTTAGCTCTCCTCAGGTCTACCACCAGCTCCTTAGTCTTTTTCACATTAAGCTGCAGATAATTCTGCTCACACCATGTGACAAAGTTTCCTACCGTAGCCCTGTACTCAGCCTCATCTCCCTTGCTGATGCATCCAACTATGGCAATACACCCTAATAGTCCCGCCTCTTGGTTGTTCTGGACAAAAATAAATTTGTTCCAGGAGCAGCCAAACTTTAAGGAGGATCTAGTCAAATAGGGGCAGCAAAAATGCCCCAATTGCCTGTCATATACTTATGTGCATTTAGATCGATGATATCATCCTTGATGGCCACTTACAAGACCCTAAGCAGAGATTGTTCCAGAAATTTGACCAACATTGTCTAAAATGCAGTTTCGTTATTTGTATGCCTGTTGCTTCGTTCCCTGCTGGCCAGTTACAGATTAATGACATTCTTTATCATCACCCCTTCATTCCCTGATGGCTAAAGCTCTGCAGTGGCTGTCAGTGCCTCTGGTCAGGGGCACCGGCAAGGTCACTGTATCAGATTCACACTCCATGTTCCCACTCCAGGCCACGGCAAAAGATTGTCAGAATGATCTGACAAACTGGTCTGTCAGACACTTTTATCGATGTCGGAGGAGGGGTTGGAGTGGTCCCTACTTGAATGGCTGCAAGGACCTCACCCCAGTGGCACCCCCTCCCAGGCTGTCCGTTCGATTGAAAGGGCCCAGCTTACTTGTATGCACTCCCTTTTCTGGCTGGGGTGACTGCCTTCAGGCGCTGTGTATAATTTACTTTCTTTCTCAGTCTGCCATGCCATTGGAGTTGTGGAACTTGATGTCTCCGCTGTAACTCGGATCCCTTCCCATCTATTTTCCCAATATCTTTCTATTCTGATCTATGCATCTAATCATCTACCTTCAACTACCAGCCTTCATCACAGAGTACGATTACTGCTAAACTTTAACACACTTTTCATAGCTTGCTTGTCATGTTCTTGGTGCCCCCTGCATTTGCATTTGCTGAGAGTCTGCCTCTGTCAGGTGTGGTCAGGCCTGATGCAGTCGGCTGCTGTTCATCACCCCTGCAGATTCTCTGCAATGATGCTGTTACGGGTCACACTTGATCCCTCGCTCTGTCTGTGAGGGTGACAGGAAGGTGAGTCATGTGGTTTAACCTGAGACCAGTGTTTCTGTTGGCTGCCTCGCCAGGATTGTACACCAACACAGGTGTCATTCACCCGGGGCACCACCTGGGGTTCGATCTACCTGGGAGCGAAGCCTGTCTTTTCAGCCAGCTCCCTTCTCATAGGCTGGTCACCTCGCTGTGGGAGGACTGTCTTCTCTCCATGATCAGCAATATGTTGTGCTATTTTGTTCTGTCCCTTAATGCAGTACCCTGATTACAGTGGTCCTTCACATCTCCATATAATCTCACAAGATTGTCATTTATAGCTTCTTCCTGTACACCTGTAATTTCTGTTGCTGCTTGTTCTTCCACTTTCCTCCTCGCACCAATGTCTGTCCATTCATTCCCTTCCTGCTCCTTACTATCCCCTTTCTGGTGAGTCTTTACTTGAATCACTGCTACCGTCTCAGGAGCTGCACTACTTCTAACAGCCCTGACTGTGCTTGGCTCTTACCCTTGGGACCTCCTGACATCCTCACACATCGCCCTGTCTCTCCTCTCTGCTTGGGGCTGCTGTCCCTCTGTGGGCCACGTTAGCTGCTCTGTGGGTTACACACTTTCGCTGTCCCTGTCTTGTCCATGTTTTTCTCCTTTTCCTGAGTCTATGATTGCACCTGCCTTATTCAGTGTGTCTATCCCCAGGACAGTACCTTCATTGTTTGGGACACCCAAACATCTACAGGAAGCTGCACTCCCTCAACCTCACATACATGGGGCTAACTTCTCTCTGCCCTCATTGTTTCACCTCCTGCACTAGTAATTTAAATCACCTTTCTAGTCAAGGGCAAGGGTAGATCAGTTATTGATACTGACGACCCTGTGTCTGTTAACATTTCTCATTGCTGGCCACACATCAACCTCTCGCACACGTCCGTGGATGACCACCACAGGCAAAGAGGTGGCCACCAGACGCTTGTCTCAATGCTGACCTCACCAGCTCTATAATCTAGTGAGCAGTCAAATCCGAAAGAAATGGTGCCGCTGGTGATTCTGCCTGCTTTGGTGAGTGACTCTCGCACCTTCCTCTCTTTTCAGGACACTGTCTCCAACCATGGCCCGAGAGGCCACAGCAGTAACAAATCATCTCCTTTGCACTTTCACATCTACACTGGTATCCCAGCTGTTCCTTACGAGGTGCCCTGGTTGCTGGCACACGAAGCAAGTCCTCTATGACATCACAGCAGCTACATCCACTACAGCTACTTTACGACCTAGCTTCCCTTCCTCTGGTCTACCTCAACCAGCCCATGATACTATCATGGAGTAGGTCAATCCCATTGCTATCCCAGCTTCCTGGTGGGCTGAGCTCAGACCTTCCTTCAGCATTTTCAGGAAGGGCCATCCCTCCCAGCATTATCCAACCCCGAATACTCCTCATAGGCTCAATATTTTCATCCTGCATACTCCATGGCAGGCTCATCATCTCTCTGAACCACTGATACTCTCAACTCCACCAACCCCCCCCACCCCCCCAATTGCTGCCTCACTTCCCCCTTTTAAAAAGCGTTATCTCTAGATCTCTCTTCATTGCTGGCATTTTAGTGGTTGCCCATGTACCCCCTGGGCAATACTGTCCCATATATTCCTTGGGCACTTTGCTTCTTCCAACAGATGTATGACTTTGGGGTGCAAATGAATTTCAATCATTTTCTTGAACCTGTGACAGAATTCTGCATTCCCGCAGGCAACGTTAAGTAAGGGCAGCTCTGACAAAATGCTCTGCTTCTCCCCAGGGATGAAAGGCTTATAGATGGTCATAATCAAAGTGAGGGGCTGGCTCTGGTTATCAGGGTTCTCGACCTGGCGTTGCCTCATCTCAATCAGTGCTATCCCAACAGATAACCTCTCCCTCAAATATCTCCATACTAATTCCCATATTACGCAAAATATAAATGATGGGTAAAAATTAAACACTACATACTTAAAACGGCAGAGTTATGTACTCTGCAGTCTGTCACTTATGTGCGTCTGAATTCATAATACCCGTTGTATTTCTTTGCATTTAAAACTGTCACACCAAGCCTACAGACTTATTCTTAAAACACACAGAGACACTCCAAAAACCTGTCTGCTACTATACAGTTCCCCAAGCGAGTATACACGCACTGCACTGGCGTCCAGAATGGTCAGTAGCCACCTTTTGCAACTGGTGGCCCTGTCTCTCCAAATTAACACAAAAATATCTAGTCTCTTACATAAACAGACATGCACGCACACACACCACACTACTTTTACATCCACCAGTTCAGCTCTCCGCCCTGTTCATGATACTTCATGATCCCCTGGTCACCGACATGAACAGAACCAAGTGTGAGTACTAATCCTAAAAATATTACTCACCCACTTAGACTGTGAGAATGCTAGCCACACGATCAGTCATGAACGTATTCCAGAGGAGATCCCAAATGTTGTAACTGTGATCTAAGTCACTGGGAGAAAATGAAGCTAGTGATATATAAATCTTTATTCAGCACACAAGCAGGCATCATACTGGAGACACGCTTAGAAGAGACTCTCTGATCCACTATTACATGACATTTTTATATGCTAAAGGTCAAACGTAACAGCAGGACAATTCTATAGTTACAATGTATCCACAATGCTTCCTTTGAGTTACATATAGTTTTTAAACACCTAGATCTTCACACTAATACTCCAGGCACCCAAAATGAATGTTACTCACTGTTGTCTCTGAGCTGCATTCATGCACATGCAGACATTTCAGGTCAATGGAGTGTTTCCTGGTTTGCAATCAACCCCAGTGTGCAGCTCCAAGAACACCATTGTTCTGAGCTGCATTTTACACTCAATCTACAATCCACATTCAGATCTGAAGACTAGCTGCTGTTGAAATTATTATTTGCTGTATTCTGTAACTCTGAAATATGCTCTAACAGGCTTAAAGCTTTCCCTGGTGGCCTGGGATAGATCAGTAGATGAAGCAGCTTGCCATGCACTGTTTGGAATGCCAACACATGCAGAACTTTGACAAACTTCTCTAGATGTGTGGTGGAGAGTATATTGACTGGCTGCATCACAGCCTGAGGTAGAAACACCTATGCTTTTGAATGGAAAATCCTGCAAAAGGTAGTGAGTATGGCCTAGTCCATCATGGGTAAAGCCCTCCCCATCATTGAGCTCAGCTGCATGAAGTGTTGTTGCAGGAAAGCAGCATCCATCATCAGGAACCTCCACTACTCTTCTCACTCAGTGCCATCAGCAAAAAGATACTCACACCATCAGGTTTAGGAACAATTCTTACACCTCAGCCATCATGCTCTTGAACCAAGTGGATAACTTCACTCAACTTTACTTACCCCATCATTGATATGTTCCCACAGCCTGTGGACTCACTTTCAAACTCAGTTCATCTCACATTTTAGATATTTATTGCTTATTAATTTATTATTATTATTTTTTCTTTCTTTTTTTATTTGCACAGTTTGTTGTACACTCAAAATGGTGGAGCCTTTCATTGATTCTATTATGGTTATTTTGCTATTATGGATTTATTGAGTATGCCTGCAAGAAAATGTATCTCATCATTGTATATGGTGACATATATGTATTTCGATAATAAATTCACTTTGAATTTTGAACTTTGAGTTGCCAGAGCAGTGCCTCTCCTCCTTGGGAATGGCCTCTATTGCCCTGGCAGAGGGTTCATGTGGAGTTTTCCAGACCATTCATGGGCACAAATTTCTTGGTAGTAATGTATGCAGCTACAAAATGGCCAGTAGTGTTCCCCAACTGAGCCTCGCCCACTCAAGATATGCTAAGAAGTGTCTTCTCAAGGAGTAGTGTTCCTAAACACTTAATGACAATAGACCACAGATTATCAGATTATTGTGGAACAGTTTCAGTCCTGAATATGAGTGGAATAAGACATATCACAGCTGCATGGTACCACCCAGCTACAAATTGCTTGGAGGAAAGGTTTGTAGAGAGTCTAAAGAGCACACTGTAAGCAATGTCAGCAGAACAGACTACTCTGACACCAATTCAGAAGCTCACCAATTTCCTCTTTGCTTATCACAATACAAACAACAACTCACAAGCTACACTGTTCGTAGGTCGTCCCTTGCATTCACTCTTGGATCTCCTCAAAACCTATCTCACAAGGACAAATAGCTGAGACAAGTTGAGGGCTGGATTTGAAGTTTCACTCCTGGACAAGCAGTCCTGGCAAGGGACTACAGAGGCAATCTAAAGTGGGCACTTGGGAAGGTTAAGGACGGAACTGGACTACTCTCCGATACGGTGGAGTTTGCATCTGATGTCATCTGAAGACGACATATCGATCAGCTGAGGAGAGCCAAGTCAATTGTTAGAGAAGAGAGGAGGCCAGAGCTGTCAGAAACACACCGTGCAATCCCAGAGGCAATTCCTACAACCACAATGGAGGAGGCCCTGGAAACTAAGATTGTTTTACAGCCACAAGTCTCACCTGACAAGCAGAGTGACTCCCCCTTGTCATTGTTTTATTACACATTCTTTTCTTGCTTACATAATTCATTATGAGTTATATGTAAAAGTAAATGAATGGCATACGTCATTACGCCACCACATCATGCGAGCACCTCACTAAAGTAAAACTAAGTCGGCGCTTTATCCCAGGCGCCTGTGTTTTTCTTTTGGTTAGTTTCTGGAGTTTCAAACCATAACAGTATTAATTTCAAACATTTGTCTCAAATAAAAAAATTCAGTTTAAATTTTTGTAGATTTTGTAGCTATTTGTACCTATTGCATTTTATTGATTTCATCTTAAGATTTGAATTATTAAACACATTTCTCAAAAATGTTACATTTGTTTAATTTTAACCCAGAAGAATATAAAATAAATGAAAAAGAGTGGTAGGTGTGAACAAAAAATGTAAATGTTAAGTGTTTAGAAAGGAGAGAGAAAGCAGAGATATTAGAGGTAGTTTTTACATCAGTAGTAACATACCAAGTAGTAGAGGTGGTTTCACTGACCTTCCTGGCATCGGCTTTTATATTCCTGCTACCTGCATCTGAATCACTGCCATTAGAAATGATTACCAGCAGGGAGCCTAACAGGTTAGCTTGGCTTTGCACAATGTAAATTGAACTGAAGAGCTAGATAAAAGTGCAGAGCCTTTTTCTGATGCCTGTCATTGCTCCTATTCCACTGGTGCATTGCCCCACCGAATTAAAACAAAATCTACCATACCTTTTAAAAGCATCATTTTAATTCAAATCAACATTCTGCAGCTTTATGATGTCCACTTTCACTTCTCTCACCATCACCCACCTCTACCCAAGATTTGCATTATTTAAAAGATAAAGAAAAATTGCACTTCAGAAAAGATTTCTCTTCATGCAGCACAATTCAATACTATAACCAGAACGCCTAATCGAAATTCACCACCACAGACAGCACCATAAGACATAGGAGCAGAATGAGGCTGTTCAGCCCGTTGAGTCTGCTTCACCATTTCATCATGGGTGATCCATTTCCCTCTCAACCTCATTCTCCTGCCTTCTCCCCGTAACCTTTCACACTCTAATTAATCAGGAACTTATCAACCTCTGCCATAAATACAGCCAATGACCCGGCCTCCACAGCCACCAGTGCCACCGAATTCCAGAGATTCACTACCCTCTGGCTGAAGAAATTCCTCCTCATCACTGTCCTAAATGGACGTCCCTCTATTCTGAGGCTGTGCCTTCCGGTCCTAGACTCCCCTACGATAGGAAACATATTTTCCACATTCAGTCTATCTTCACGTACCCCGCTCAGCTGATCTGCACAGGATCTGAGGACACAGCCAGGGACACTATCTGACCCAGATGCGTTCCATGGGTTCACTGTCAGTAAGACTGTTCTTACATCTAAAATGGGGACTGTGGGTTCAGGTGCACTTGAGACTATCAGGGTTGGCGGTGACATTCTAATCCCCTTCTTCGAAGAATATGTGTAGAATGCCTTAAACTCATTGGGAAGTGTGACCAATGCCATGGCAATGACCCTTAGCAATTTTTATTGAAGCACCCTAGAAAGTTTCTTATCTGGAAGCATCACTGCTTGGTATGGCAACAGCTCTTCCTGTGACCACAAGAAAGTGTAAAGAGTTGTGGACACAGCTCAGAACATCACAGAAACTGGTCTCCCCGCCATGGCCTCCTTTCGTGGCCTCAGTAATGCAGCCAGCATATCCAGGGAACCCACCCCTTCCCCCCCCCCCGATCATTCTCTCTCATCGAGCTGAAGATACAAAAGCCTGAAAGCACATAACACAAGGCTCAAGGCCAGCTCCTGTCCTGCCTTTAAGAGACTATTAAATGATCCCCTAGTATGCTAAAGGGGGTCTTGACCCGCCAGTCTCCCTTGTTATGACCTAGCACCTTATGGTTTATCTGCACTGTACTTTCTCTGTTGCTGTTACAAGTTATTCTGTGTTGTTATTTATTCAAAGTTTTAAGTAAAATTTATTTTCAGAGTACATATATGTCACCACACATAATCCTGAGAGTTATTTTCCTGTGGGCATACTCAGCAAATCTATAGAATAGTAGCTATAACGGGGTCAATGAAAGATCAACCAGAGTGCAGAAGACAACAAACTGTGCAAATGCAAATATAAACAAATAGCAATAAATAACGAGAAATACACACAAAATGCTGGAGGAACTCAGCAGGCCAAGCAACATCTATGGAAAAGAGTACAGTCGACGTTTCGGGCCGAGACCCTTTGGATTTCCAGCATCTGCAGATTTTCTCCTGTTTGGGATTAAATAACAAGAACATGTAATAGTAAGAAAAAGGGTCCTTCTCAATAGAAGGATAAGTGAGTATAGTTATCCCCTTTTGTTCAAGAGCCTGATGGTTGAGTAACTGTTCTTGAATCTGATGGTGCGAGACCTGAGACTCTTGTGCCTTCTACCTGATTGTAGTAGTGAGAAAAGAGCATGGCCTGGGTGGCAAGGATCTCCGATTATGGATGCTGCTTTCCTATAACAGTATTTCACGTAGATGTGCTCAATGGTTGGAAGGGCTTTGTGCATGGTGTACTGGGCCGAATCCACTACCTTTTGTAGTATTTTCTGTTCAAAGGCTTTGATGTTTTCATACCAGGCTGTGAAGCAGCCAGTCAATATACCTTCCATACCTGTAGAATTTTATCAAAATTTTTGATGTCATGCCCACTCTCCACGGACTCCTAAGGAAGTTGAGGCGCTGTTGTGCTTTCTTCGCAATTGCATTTACATGCTAGGTCCAGGACAGGTCCTCTGAAATAGTAACACCCCAAAATTTAAGGTTGCTAACCCTCTCCAATTTTGACCCTCCAATGAGGACTGGCTCATGGATCTCTGGTTTCCTTCTCCTGAAGTCTACTATCAACTCCTTGGTCTTGATGGCGTTGGGTGAGAGGTTGTTGTTATGACACCACTTGGCCAAATTTTCAATCTCCCTCCCGTATGCTGATTCATCACCAACTTTGACACAGCCCACAACAGTGTGTCATCAGCAAATCTGAATATGATGTTGGAGCTGTGCTTAGCCACACAGTCATGGGTGTAAAGCGAGTAGAGCGGTGGTTGAGGTACACAGCTCTGTGTGCACCTGTACTGATGGAGATTGTGGAGGAGAGGTTGTTGCCCATCCGAACTGACTGGGGTCTTCATGTGAGGAAATCCAGGATCCAATCGACAAGGAGGTGTTGGAGGTTTTGTTTATCTTGTAATGACTCAATACAGGGTGAAATGACTTGATCAGTATGAACCATGTGCTTGACAAACATTTCACTTTGGTACATGCGACAACATTAAAAAATTATTTTAGTTTCAATTCCAGTTCCAAGGGACACCAGAGTGACTACAGGTGCTGAAAATCTGAAGCAAGAAAAAATACTGGAGGAATTCAGTCTTGGAGGAAATCTATGATGGGAAATGAACAGTTGATGATTCAGGCCAAAACCCTTCTTTAGTACTGGAAAGAAAGAAGGCAGGAGCTAGAGTAAAAGGGCGAGCGGAGGGAGAAGAGTACGAGTTGGCAGGTGATTAGTGACTACAGGTGAGGTGGGACAATTAAGTAGGTGGGGGGGGGAGGGTGTGGGAGTCATGTGTGAAGCTGGGAGGTGACCAGTGGAAGAAGCGAAGAGCTGAACAAGATAGAACCTGATAGGAGTGGACAGTCGGCCATGAAATAAAGGGAAGGAGCAGGAAGACAAAGGGAGGAGGTATGGGTGGTGGGTAGGTCGTGAGGCTGGGGGAGGAGAAAGAGAAGGAGTAAAGGGTCACAAGGATCAAGGAAATAAAAATGTGTGTGTGTGCGCGTGTGCGTGCGTGCATGTGTGTGTGTGTGTATTCGGGGGAAGGTGAGGAGGAATGGGGGGATTAGTTACTGAAAATTAGAGAAATCAGTGTTGAAGCCTATGAAGAAGGAATATGAGGTGTTGTGCCTCTATTCTATGCCTAGCCTCAACTGGGCAGTGGAGAAGATAGTGGACTGATATGCCAGTGTTGGAATGGGATGTGGAATGGAATGACTGGGTCATTGGCTGTTATAGCAGATGGAGCAAAACTGCTCGATAAAACAATTCCCCTAATTGCTGGGGGGTGGGAATCGAACTGAAGAGACGGAGGAAGGGGCAGTTGGCTCACAGATAGAGAAAGCTTGCAGGCAGAGAGCAGAGAGAGAGAGAGGGAGAATAGAGAGGGAGATAGGGAAGGGATACACTCAGACTGATGGTTTGAGATGTGTCTATTTTAATGCAAGGAGTATCATGAACAAAGCAGATGAGCTTAGGGCGTGGATCAGTACTTGGAGCCATGATGTTGTGGCCATTACAGAGACTTGGATGGCACGGGGGCAGGAATGGCTACTTAGAGTGCCAGGCTTTAGATGTTTCAGAAAGGACAGGGAGGCAGGCAAAAGAGGTGGGGGCATGGCATTGCTAATCGGATGTAGTGTCACAGCTACAGAAAAGGAGGAAATCATGGAGGGATTGTCTACTGAGTCTCTGTGGGTGGAAGTTAGAAACAGGAAGAGGGCAATAACTCTAATGGGTGTTTTTTATAGACCACCCAATAGAAACAGGGAGACAGATTCTGGAATGGTGCAGTAATAACAGGGTTGTTGTGAGGTGGATTTTAATTTCCCCAATATTGATTGGCATCTCCCTAGAGCAAGTGGTTTCCATGGGGTGGAGTTTGATAGGTGTGTTCAGGAAGGTTTCCTGACACAGTATGTAGATAAGCCTGCAACTGGAGAGGTTGTACTTGATCTTGTATTGGGAAATGAACCTGGTCAGGTATCAGATCTCTCAGTGGGAGAGCATTTTGGAGATAGTGATCACAATTCTATCTCCTTTACAATAGCATTGGAGAGAGATAGGAACAGACAAGTTAGGAAAGCGTTTAATTGGAGTAAGCGGAAATATAAAGCTATCAGGCAGGAACTTGGAAGCATAAATTGGGAACAAATGTTCTCAGAGAAATGTATGGCAGAAATGAGGCAAATGTTCAGGGGATATTTGCGTGGCATTCTGCACAAGTACATTCCTTTCTTTTTAAATCTTTTTATTGAGTAAGTATACAAAAAAGGTAAGCCATATAAACATTAATACAATGTTAAAGTATAATAAAATTCCAAAAGATAACAATACCAAAAAGAAAATACTACAAACAATGTAATTTAAGCATAAGAAAGCAAGATAACATAATAGTATACTAGATTTTATATATATCAATGGAAAAAAAAAGAAAAAAAAACCCCAAAAAAAAAACCCACCGTGCAACTAACTAAAAGCAAAGCAAAGCAATGGGCTAACTTGAAACCAAACAGAGTTAAACTTAAAATCACGTCCTCAATCCCGACCTCCATTAAAACAGTGAAAAAAAAACAAGAAGGGTAAATATTACATTAAATGAAAATATCGAATAAAAGGTCCCCAAATCTGTTCAAATTTAAATGAAGAATCATAAAGATTACTTCTAATTTTCTCCAGATTCAAACATAAAATCGTCTGAGAAAACCAAAAAAAGGTAGTTGGAGCATTAAGCTCTTTCCAATGTTGTAAAATACATCTTTTCGCCATTAAAGTAAGAAATGCAATCATTCTACGGGCTGAAGGGGAAAGATTACTAGAAATTTTAGGTAGTCCAAAGATAGCAGTAATAGGGTGAGGAGAGATATCTATATTTAATACCTTAGAAATAATATTGAAAATATCTCTCCAAAAAGTTTCCAAAGTAGGGCAAGACCAAAACATATGAGTTAAAGAGGCTATCTGCCCCGAACATCTATCACAGAAAGGATTAATATGCGAGTAAAAACGCGCTAACTTATCTTTGGACATATGTGCTCTATGAACCACTTTAAATTGAATTAGGGAATGTTTAGCACAAATAGAGGAAGTATTAACTAATTGTAAAATCTGCCCCCAATCATCCACAGAAATGGTAAGCCCCAATTCCTGTTCCCAATCTACCCTAATCTTATCAAATGGAGCTTTCCTAAGTTTCATAATAATATTATAAATCATAGCCGATGCACCTTTCTGACATGGATTAAGGTTAATTATCGAATCTAAAATATATATAGGAGGAAGCATTGGAAAGGAAGAAAGTATAGTACTTAGGAAATTTCTAACTTGTAAATATCTAAAAAAATGTATTCTTGATAAGTTATATTTATTAGATAATTGTTCAAAAGACATAAGGGAACCATCTAAAAATAAATCCAAAAACCGTAAAATACCCTTAGTCTTCCAAGTTTGAAAAGCGCGATCCGTAAAAGAGGGAGGAAAAAATATGTTACCTAAAATAGGAATCGCTAACCCGAATTGATTAAGATCAAAAAATTTTCTGAATTGAAACCAAATGCGCAAAGCATATTTAACTATCGGGTTAGAGACCTGCTTAAGGCGTTTCGAATCAAAAGGAAGAGAGGAACCTAAAATAGAACCAAGTGTATAACCCTGAACAGATTGTAATTCCAATGCTACCCATTTAGGAATAGATAGTATGTCCCGGTCAAGTAACCAAAATTTCATATGTCGAATATTAATAGCCCAATAATAAAATCTAAAGTTAGGTAATGCTAAACCTCCATCTCTCTTAGCTTTCTGTAAATGTATTTTACCCAGTCTCGGATTCTTATTCTGCCAAATAAATGAAGAAATTTTAGAGTCAACTTTATCAAAAAAAGATTTAGGAACGAAAATTGGTAATGCCTGAAACACATATAAAAATTTTGGCAAAAAAAACATCTTAACTGCATTAATACGACCAATCAAAGTTAAATATAAGGGAAACCATTTAGATGAAAGTTGAGTAATATGGTCTATTAATGGTAAAAAGTTAGTCTTAAATAAATCTTTATGTTTACAAGTAATTTTAATCCCAAGATATGAAAAGTAATTATTAATCAATTTAAATGGAAATTTATAATATAAGGGAAGATGTTTATTAATCGGAAAAAGTTCACTCTTACTAAGATTTAATTTATAACCTGAGAAAAGACCAAATTGTGCTAATAACTCTAAAACAGCAGGAATGGATCTCTCAGGATTAGAAATATATAAAAGTAAATCATCAGCATAGAGTGATAATTTATGGGACTTTAATCCCCGAGTTATCCCAGTAATATTTAAAGATTCTCGAATAGCAATTGCAAGAGGTTCTAATGCAATATCAAATAATAGGGGACTAAGAGGACAGCCTTGTCGAGTACCACGAAAGAGAGGAAAAAAAGGTGAGTTTAAGGAGTTAGTACGAACCGAGGCTACAGGGGAGTGATATAACAGTTTAATCCAGGATATAAATTTCAAGCTAAAATTAAACATTTCAAGCACCTTAAATAAATAAGGCCATTCTACTCTATCAAAAGCTTTCTCGGCATCTAAAGAAATAACACACTCAGGAACATTTTGTGAGGGAGTATAAACGATATTTAACAATGTACGAATATTATAAAAAGAGTAACGACCTTTAATAAAACCCGTTTGGTCTTCCGAAATAATAGAAGGAAGTACTTTTTCTAGTCTATTTGCTAATAACTTAGAAAAAACTTTAGAATCAACATTTAATAAAGATATTGGTCTATAAGATGCACATTGAGCAGGGTCTTTATCCTTCTTTAGTATTAAAGAAATTGATGCTCTATTAAAAGATTCCGGAAGTTTACCAAGTTTCAAAGAAGCCTCAAAAACCTTATAGAGCCAAGGAATCAATAAAGAAGCAAAACATTTATAAAATTCAACGGTAAACCCATCAGGGCCAGGAGCTTTCCCCAGATTCATAGAAAAAATAACATTCTTAATCTCATCCATTGTAATGGAAGTATCTAATAAAGAAGACATATCCTGTGAAATCTGAGGGAAGTCTAACTTATCTAAAAAATCATTCATATATTTAGAATCTCGAGGAGACTCTGATTGATATAAAGAAGAATAAAAATCACAAAAGGTTTGATTAATCCCCACATGATCCAATATCAATCGATCATTTTGGTTATAAATCTGATTGATTTGAGATTTAACATAATTAGATTTCAATTGATTAGCCAGCAGCTTGCCAATTTTATCACTGTGAACATAAAAATCACTTCTTGTTTTCTTTAATTGGTTTACAATCGAGGACGAGAGTAGTAAACTGTGTTCCATTTGAAGTTCAGTTCTTTGTTTGTATAGCTCCTCAGAAGGAGCCATAACATATTTCTTATCAATTTCTTTAATCTTGTCCACAATTGCCATCTCCTCCTGCTTCTGTTTCTTCCTCAAAGCAACGGAATACGAAATAATCTGACCCCGAATATAGGCTTTAAAAGTGTCCCAAAGAGTGTTAACCGAAATATCTTCTGTATGGTTAATTGTAAAAAAAAGCTCAATCTGTTCATTCATAAAATTAACAAAGTCCGAGTCCTGAAGCAACAGCGAATTAAAACGCCATTGTCTATTGTTTGGTATATTGGCCATAATTTTAATAGAAAGCTTAAGTGGAGCATGATCCGAAATGGTTATAGAATCATAATCACATTTAATCACTGAAGGAATGAGACGAGAATCAATGAAAAAATAATCAATTCTTGAATAGGAATGATGAACATGTGAAAAAAAGGAAAAATCTTTTTCCTGAGGATGCAGAAAACGCCAAATGTCCGTCGACCCAGAATCAGAAAGGAAAAAATTAATCAAATTTGCAGATTTATTAGGTAAAGTCCGTAAAGGAGCCGAACGGTCCAAAGCTGGAGATAAACAGGTATTAAGATCTCCGCCCCAAATCAATGAAAACTCGTTCAAATTCGGAAACTGATCAAACAATGATTTATAAAATTCCGGACAATCCATATTAGGAGCATAAACATTAACCAAAACTACTTTTTTATTAAATAGTAAACCACTAACCAATAAAAATCTACCATTCGGATCAGAGATAATATCCTGTTGTATAAAAGTAACTGAGGAGTCTATAAAAATAGAGACGCCTCGAATCTTAGCATTGGAGTTCGAATGAAATTGTTGTCCCTTCCAGAATTTGAAAAAACGTAGTCTGTCCCCCCTCCGTACATGGGTCTCTTGTAAAAATAAAATTTGTGCTTTAAGTCTCCGGAACACTTTAAAAACTTTTTTCCTTTTAATAGGATGATTAAGACCATTAGTATTCCAGGAGACAAAATTAATAATAGACTCCATAAATCCTAAAGTCAACCCATAACAAGGAGGATTGACAATAGGCGCGACCCACAAACCCGGAGAGGAAACAGAACATACAAAAGATACCAGGGAAAAGGACGCAACCAATACTTCAATAATGTATATAGCCCAAAGAGAAACAAACTAAAACGTGAAGCCCCTCCCACCCCCCCCCACCCCAAGACCCCAAGGCGAAATCTAAAGCAGACCCGCCAGAAAGAAGCAAGCGCTAAAACTACCCCCATGACTTCCGGTATACGCTCCCTAAAAAAAAGGTATAAATATGAAAAGGATCAGCTAATTGTAAAACAGTAAAAAAATAAGTAAAAAAAAGTTAGCTCAATTAAAATACACACAGAACAGAACAAAAGCCGGAAAGTATATATTAAAAAAAAACCACAATAAACCTCAAACTCATGAATAGACACAGCAACAAAAAAAATAGGATTATTAACATAAAATGATTATAAAAAGCAAAACAGAATAAAATTTAAAAAAAAACTACAAAATTTAAGGCCGCACAGGAAATACGTAAGATGACAAAAGGGAAGTAACCACCCAGAATCCCCTGGGAAAAGAAAGAAATGACGCAGTTAAAAAGAAAGTTTACAAGTACATTCCAATGAAACAGGGAAAGAATGGTAGGGTACAAAACCATGGTGTAGAAAAGCAGTTGAAAATCTAATCAAGGAGAAAAGAAAAGCTTATGAAAGGTTCAAAAAACTAGATAGTGATAGAGATCTAGAAAATTATAAAGCTAACAGGAAGGAGTTTAAGAATGAAATTAAGAGAGCTAGAAGGGGCCATTAGAAGGCTTTGGCAAGCTGGATTAAGAAAAACCCCAAGGCATTCTACAGGTATGTGAAGAGCAAGAGGATAAGATATGAGAGGATAGGACCAATCAAGTGTGACAGTGTAAAAGTGTACATGGAACCGGAGGAGGTAGCGGAGATATTTACTGAACACTTTGCTTCAGTATTCACTATGGAAAAGGACCTTGGCGATTGTAAGGACGGCTTATAGTGGACTGAAAAGCTTGAGCATATAGACATTAAGAAAGAGGATGTGCTGGAACTTTTGGAAAGCATCAAGTTGGATAAGTCACTGGGACCGTGAGATGTACCCCAGGCTACTGTGGGAAGTGAGGAAGGAGATTGCTGAGCCTCTGGCAATGATCTTTGCATCATCAATGAGGATGGAAGAGGTTCCGGAGGATTGGAGGGTTGCAGATATTGTTCCCTTATTCAAGAAAGGGAGTAGAGATAGCCCAGGAAATTATACACCATTGAGTTTTACTTCAGTGATTGGTAGGTTGATGGGGAAGATCCTGAGAGGCAAGATTTATGAACATTTGGAGAGGTATAATATGATTATGGATAGTCAACATGGCTTTGTCAAAACCAGGTTGTGCCTTACAAGCTGGATTGAATTTTTTGAGAATGTGACTAAACACATTGATGAGTGTAGAGCAGTAGATATAGTGTATATGGATTTCAGCAAGGCATTTGATAAGGTACCCCATGCAAGGCTTATTGAGAAAGTAAGGAGGCATGGGATCCAAGGGGACCTTGCTTTGTGGATCCAGAATTGGCTTGCACACAGAAGGCAAAGAGTGGTTGTAGACAGGTCATATTCTGCATGGAGGTCGGTGACCAGTGGTGTGCCTCAGGGATCAGTTCTAGGACCCCTTCTCTTCGTGATTTTTATAAATTACCTGGATGAGGAAGTGGATGGATGGATTAGTAAATTTGCTAATGACACAAAGGTTGGGGGTGTTGTGGATAGTGTGGAAGGCTGTCAGAGTTTACAGCGGGACATCGATAGGATGGAAAACTGGGCTGAGAAGTGGCAGATGGAATTCAACCCAGATAAGTGTGAGGTGATTCATTTTTGTAGGTCAAATATGATGGCAGAATATAGTATTAATGGTAAGACTCTTGGAAGTGTGGAGGATCAGAGGGATCTTGGGGTCCCACTCCATAGGACACTCAAAACTGCTGCACAGGTTGACTGTGTGATTAAGAAGCCATACGGTGCATTGGCCTTCATCAATTGTGGGACTGATTTCAAGAGCCGAGAGGTAATGTTACAGCTATATAGGACCCTGGTCAGACTCCACCTGATCAATTCTGGTCACCTCACTACAGGAAGGATGTGGAAACTATAGAAGTGGTTCAGAGGAGATTTACAAGGATGTTGCCTGGATTGGGGAGCATGCCTTATGAGAATAGGTTGAGTGACTTGGCCTTTTCTCCTTGGAGCAATGGAGGATGAGAGGTGACTTGTTAGAGGAGTATAAGATGATAAGACTAACACGAGAGGACACATTTTTAAGGTGCTTGGACGTGGGTTCAGAGGAGATGTCAGGGGTAATTTTTTTATGCAGAGAGTAGTGAGTGCCCGGATTGGGCTGCAGGCAATGGTAGCGGAGGCCGATATGATAGGATCTTTTAAGAAACTCTTGGACAGGTATAATGGAGCTTAAAAAAATAGAGGGCTCTGGATAACCCGAGGTAATTTCTAAAGTAAGTACATGTTCAGCACAGCATTGTGGGCCGAAGGGCCTGTATTGTGATGTAGATTTTTCTGTTTCTAATCTACATCAGGTCTCACCAACGTAGTGGAGGCAGTCAGTGAGGTCAAGGGGAACTCTATTCCTGCTATGTCGGAGTGGGGTGGGAATGAGGGCAGATGTGTGGGAAATGGAGGAAATGCAGGTGAGGGCTGTATTGATAGTAGTGGAGGGAAACTCTGTTTTCTGAAAAAAAGGACACGTCAGATATCCTGGAATGAAAAGCCTCATCTAGAGAAGAGATGCGGAGAGACAGAAGAACTGAGAGAATGAACTACCATTCTTTCAAGAGACATGCTGGGAAGAGGTATAGTCATTGTTACTGTGTAAGTCGGTGGATTTGTAAAACATATTGGTGGATAATATGTCAGATCAACCAGATTTTCAGTGTTTTACAGTATTGTAAACCCATGTGGATGAGCAGATTACATTAGGACATTCTTGCCTAATGTGATTCTGTAGTATGGTACACAAGCCAGTAATCTGAAGGAAAGTGAAGATAATTTCTTACATTATCTAAAATACTTAAAGAATTTTAAACAAAAACATGCTATAGAGAGATTACACCCTAATGGCAGACAGAAAGCTAAAATATAGTATTTTAAAATAATTCCAACAACTTTATGACGTGTTAGTCAATTTATTTAACTTTTAAATTTCATGGTTACATTAGATTGACTGCAATGACTGCTAGGGCAACTGGTATGTTTTAGTCTCATTCATTTACAGTATTAATTTTCTAGACTACTTTGTATTTAAAGATATTCAGAGACAATAAGAGAGATTTGCTGCCCCCTGCTGCACATGTTAAAATATTCAGCAAATTAAAATGTCAGGGCTAAACAGAAAGCACTTTGGCAATATAATCACAATTCCACCAAACAAAAAATATCAAATTTGAAGATATTTTTTAAAATCAGATTTTCTTTCAGATATTTTTCTGAGAGCTTGGATACAGTAGACTTGGCTGGCACCACGGCAGGAATGGATCTCAATATTCCTGGATTTCAGTGCTTTAAAAGGGATAGAGAAGGGGGGAAAGGGAAGGAAGGTTGTATTACTGGTCAGGGATACTATTACAGCTACAGAAAGGGTGAGTAATGCAGCAGGATCCTCTTTTGAGTCAGTATGGGTGGAAGTCAGGAACATGAAGGGAGCAGTTACTCTATTGGGAGTATTCTATAGGCCCCCTGGTAGCAGCAGAGATACAGAGGAGCAGATTGGGAGGCAGATTTTAGAAAGGTGCAAAAATAACAGGGTTGTTATCATGGGTGACTTTAACTTCCCTAATGTTGACTGCCACCTGATTAGTTCCAATGGTTTAGACAGGGCAGAGTTTGTTAAGTGTGTCCAGGACGGATTCCTGTCACAGTATGTTGACAGGCCAGCTAGGGGGAATGCCAAACTAGATCTAGTATTAGGTAACGAACTGGGTCAGGTTGCAGATGTCTCAGTGGGTGAGCATCTGGGGGACAGTGACCACCGCTCCCTGGCCTTTAGCATTATCATGGAAAAGGATAGAATCAGATGGACAGGAAAATTTTTAATTCGGGAAGTGCAAATTATGAGGCTATTAGGCTAGAACTTGCGGGTGTGAATTAGGATGATGTTTTTGCAGGGAAATGTACTATGCACATGTGGTCAATGTTTAGGGATCTCTTGCAGGGTGTTAGGGATAAATTTGTCCTGATGAGGAAGATAAAGAATGGTAGGGTGAAGGAACCATGGGTGACAAGTGAGGTGGAAAATCTAGTCAGGAGGAAGAAGGCAGCACACATGAGGTTTAGGAAGCAAGGATCAGATGGGTCTATTGAGGAATATAGGGCAGCAAGAAAGGAGCTTAAGAAGGGGCTGAGAAGAGCAAGAAGGGGGCATGAGAAGGCCTTGGCGAGTAGGGTAAAGGAAAACCCCAAGGCATTCTTCAATTATGTGAAGAACAAAAGGATGACGGGAGTGAAGGTAGGACCGATTAGAGATAAAGGTGGGAAGATGTGCCTGGAGATTGTGGAAGTGAGCGAGGTCCTCAATGAATACTTCTCTTCGGTATTCACCAATGAGAGGGAACTTGATGACGGTGAGGACAATATGAGTGAGGTTGATGTTCTGGAGCATGTTGATATTAAGGGAGAGGAGGTGTTGGAGTTGTTAAAATACATTAGGACAGCTAAGTCCCCAGGGCCTGATGGAATATTCCCCAGGCTGCTCCACGAGGCGAGGGAAGAGATTGCTGAGCCTCTGGCTAGGATCTTTATGTCCTTGTTGTTGATGGGAATGGTACCGGAGGATTGGAGGGAGGCAAATGTTATCCCCTTGTTCAAAAAAGGTAGTAGGGATAGTCCGGGTAATTATAGACCAGTGAACCTTATGTCTGTGGTGGGGAAGCTGTTGGAAAAGATTCTTAGAGATAGGATCTATAGGCATTTAGAGAATCATGGTCTGATCAGGGACAGTCAGCATGGCTTTGTGAAGGGCAGATTGTGTCAAACTAGCCTGATAGAGTTCTTTGAGGAGGTGACCAGGCATATAGATGACGGCAGTGCAGTGGATGTGATCTATATGGATTTTAGTAAGGCATTTGACAAGGTTCCACATGGTAGGCTTATTCAGAAAGTCAGAAGGCATGGGATCCAGAAAAGTTTGGCCAGGTGGATTCAGAATTGGCTTGCCTGCAGAAGGCAAAGGGTCGTGGTGGAGGGAGTACATTCATATTGGAGGATTGTGACTAGTGGTGTCCCACAAGGATCTGTTCTGGGACCTCTACTTTTCGTGATTTTTATTAATGACCTGGATGTGAGGGTAGAAAGGTGAGTTGGCAAGTTTGCCGATGACACAAAGTTTGGAGGTGTTGTGGATAGTGTAGAGGATTGTCGAACATTGCAGAGAGGCATTGATAGGATGCAGAAGTGGGCTGAGAAGTGGCAGATGGAGTTCAACCCGGAGAAGTGTGAGGTGGTACACTTTGGAAGGACAAACTCCAAGGCAGAGTACAAAGTAAATGGCAGGATACATGATAGTGTGGAGAAGCAGAGGGATCTGGGGGTACATGTATGCAGATCCCTGAATGTTGCCTCACAGGTAGATAGGGTAGTTAAGAAAGCTTATGGGGTGTTAGCTTTCATAAGCCGAGGGATAGTGTTAAAAGTCGCGAGGTAATGATGCAGCTCTATAAAACTCTGGTTAGGCCACACTCGGAGTACTGTGTCCAGTTCTGGTCACCTCACTACAGGAAGGATGTTCAGTGTAGGAAAGGCAGATGAGCTCAGGGTATGGATCAGCAGCTGGAATTATAACGCTGTAGCCATTAGTGAGACTTGACTGCAGGAGGGGCAGGACTGGCAGCTCAGTATTCCGGGGTTCTTGGGAGGAGTGGTGGCATTACTAGTCTGGCAAAATGCCACAGCAGTGCTCTATCAGAGTAAAATGGAGAACTTGACTAGTGAGGCATTATGGACAGAACTGAAAAATATGAATAGCATGACCATGGGAGGTTATATTACAGACCACTCAAAAGCCCTTGGGATTTAGAGGAACAAATTTGAAAAGGGATGCAGACTGTTGCAAGAAACATAAAGTTGTTATGGTAGGTGATTTTAACTTTCCACATATTGACTGGGAATACTATTCTGTAAAAGAATTAGATGGGAGAGAGTTTGTCAAATGTGTTCAGGAAAGTTTTCTTCATCAGTATGTAGAAGTCCCACAGAAAGAGTGTGTGATACTTGATCTGCTATTAGGGAATGAGACAGAGCAGGTGACAGAAGTTTGTGTAGGGGAACACTTTACATCTCGTGACAACAATACCATTAGTTTCAAAGTAAATATGCAAAAAGATAGGCCTGGTCCACAGGCTGAGATTCTAAACTGGAGAAAGGTCAGTTTTGATGGTGTCAGAAATGACCTGGCAAGTGTGAATTGGGACAGGCTGTTTTCTGGCAAAAGTGTACTAAGAAAATGGGAAGCCTTCAAAAACAAACCTTTGAGAGTACAAAGCTTGTATGTGCCTGTCAGAATAACAGGTAAAGATAACAAGTGTAGGGGACCTTGGTTTTCAAAAGATATTGAGGCCCTGGTTAAGAGAAAAAAGGAGGTGCATAGCAGGTATAGGCAGGTAGGAACAAATGAGATGCTTATGGAGTACAAGGAATGCAAGAGAACAACCTAAGAAAGAAATCAAGAGGGCTAAAAGAAGGTGTGAAGTTGCTCTAGCAGACTGTCATGGTCCAATCTGTGAAATCTGCGTTCGGTTCATAATCCGGTTCATGGATCTTTATTCCGGGTTTTCCTGTTTTCCCCTGTTCCATTGGGTGCTTTAATTGAGGCACCTGATTCTCATTTTATGCTGGCATATAAATACCTCTGCAAACAAAGGATTCCTGTCTGGACCATTCCCTTTCCCTTCCTTCTGAATCTTTGACTGCAACCTTTGCCTAAATCCTTTGTCTGTAGCCTTGCTTATATTGCTGTCAAGTTCAACTGCTGGAGTGAGACTGGAGCCTTGCCATGCCAAGATAAGGAACTATCTATTGTTCAGTGTGGAACTGTCTCTTTGTGTTCCTGTGTTTAGAGTCTGTGTATGAGTCCTGGCCCTGTGTCCTGGAAAGGGTCCTGATGCCTAACCAAGCTGAGCCAAACCTAGGCCAAGAGCCACGTCCTGCCCTGTAGCACCTCATCCTGTCCTGTAGCCATGTCCTATCCTTGCCAAGATCCTAGTCCCGAGTCCTAGCCTAGACCTGGGTTCTGGTTCTGGGTCCTTGTCCAGGCTCTGGTTCCAGAGTTCTGTGTTCCAAGTTCAGGATCCTCGTTCCTAGTTCCCCGTCTGGGTCCTGTGTTTCTAGTCCAAGTCCTAGTCCAGGCCCAGAATCCTAGTCTTGTCCAGGGCCTGTGTCAATGTCCAGTGTTGTTTCTTCCTTACTCACCTTGCTAACTCAATAAACCTAGTCCTGTTCCTAGTACTTCAGTGTCTGTGTCTTGCATTTGGGTCCACCCCCAATGCCCCCTTATGACAGAACAGTCCAGCCAGACAGACCCAGCAACACAGACATTGTAGTTTAACCCTCGCCATCCTGGGTTCCTCCTGATGAATACCCCCACCCCAACCCGCCCAGGTCGTCCTTAGTCCTGAAGAACCTGTTTGGTCACCAGGAGGCTCCCATAGGGGTGGAGGGGTGGGGAGTACTCTCATGGACCAGTCTGTGAAATCCGCATTCTGGTTCACGGTCCAGTTCATTGATCCTTACTCCGGATTTTCCTGTTTTCCCTTGTTCCATTGGGTGTCTTAATTGAGGCACCTGATTCTTGTTTTGGGCTGGCACATAAATACCTCTGCAAACCAAGGATTCCCATCTGGACTGTTCCTATCCCCTTCCTTCTGAGTCTTTGCCTATAATGCCATCAAGTTCAACCGGAGCCTTGCCACGCCAAGATAAGGAACTATCTATCGTTGAGTTTGGAGCTGTCTCTTTGCATCCCAGAAAGGGTCCCAGCCCTGCGTCCCAGAGCCTAACCAAGCGGAGTTGAAGAGCTGAGCCAAACCAGGTTCTGGGTCCTTGTCCAGGCTCTGGCTCCTAGTTCCCTGTCTGGGTCATGTGTTTCTAGTCCAAGTCCTAGCCCAGGCCCTGAATCCTAGTCTCTACCAGGGCCTTTGTCAATGTCCAACGTCATTTCTTCCTTACTCACCTTGCTAACTCGATAAACCTAGTCCTGTTCCTAGTACTTCAGTGTCTGTGTCTTGATTTGGGTCTGCCCCCAACGCCCCCTTATGACAGAGACAGGGTGAAGGAGAACCCTAAGGGATTCTACAGGTATGTTAAGAGTGAAAGGATTACAAGAGAGAAAACTGGTCCTCTGGAAGACCAGAATGGTAATCCATGTGTGGAGCCAAAACAGAAGGGGGAGATTGTAAATGAGTTCTTTGTATCCGCATTTATTCAATAGTTGGACACGGAGTCTAAAGAAGTGAGACAAAGTGGCACCGGCTTCACGGACAATGTATGGATTACAGAGGTGTTGGTGTTTGCTACCCTGAGGCAAATCAGGGTGGATAAATCCCCAGGGCCTGACAGTGTTCCCTCGGACCCTACGTGAGGCAAGTGCAGAAATTGCCAGGCCCTAGCAGAGATGTATAAAACATCTTTAGCAACAGGAGAAGTAGCAGAGACTTGGAGGGTGGCCAATGTTGTCCTGCTGTTTCAAAAAAGCAGGAAACCAGGAATGATAGGCCTGTAAGCCTGACATCAGTAGTGGGAATGATATTGGAAGGTATTCTGAGGGACTGGATATACAAGTATTTGAATAGACATGGACTGACTAAGGATCATCAGCATTGCTTCATGCATGGTAGATCATGTCTAACCAATCTTATAGAGTTTTTCTGAGGAAATTACCAGGAAAGTGGATGAAGGCAGGGCAGTGGATATTGTGTACGTACATTTTAGTAAGGCATTTGACAAGGTTGACATGGGAGGTAGGTAAAAAAGGTTCAGTAACTCAACATTCAAGATGAGATAGTAAATTGGATTAGACATTGGCTTTGTGGGAGAAGCCAAAGTGATAGTAGAGGGTTGCCTCTCTGACTAATGGTGTGCTGCAGGGATTGATGCTGGATTCTTCATTGTTCGTCATCTATATCAATGATCTGGATGATAACGCGGTTCACTGGACCAGCATTTTTGCGGATTACACCAAGATTGAGGGTGCTGTGAGGAAGGCTATGATGGCTTACAGAGGGATCTGCATCAGCTGGAAAAATGGGCTGAAAAATGGCAGACGGAATTTAATGCAGCAAGTGTGAGGTGTTGCACTTTGGCAGGACCAATCAGGGTAGGTCTTACACAGTGAACAGTAGAGTACTAAGGGGTGTGGTAGAACAACGGGTTCTGGGAATATAGGTCCATAATTCATTGAATGTAGCATCACAGGTAGATAGGATTTTGGCCTTCATAAAATAATATATTGAGTGCAGGAAATGGGATGTTATGTTGAAGTTGTATAGGACATTGATGAGGCCTAATCTGCAGTATTGTGATCAGCTTTGGTCACCTACTTACAGGAAAGATTTAAATGTTGAAAGAGTACAGAGAAAATTTACAAGGATGTTGCCGGGTCTGGAGGATCTGAGTTGTAAGGAAAAATTGAATATGTTAACAGTTTGTCTTGGAACATAGGAGATTGAGAGTAGATTTGATAGGGGTATACAAAACTATGAATGCTTAAGATAGGGCAAACGCAAGCTGGCTTTTTCCACTGAGGTTGTGTGGAACTATAACCTGAGGTCATGGAAGATGAAAGGTGAAAAGTTTAAGGGGAACATGAAGGGAAACTCTTCACTCAGAGTGGTGAGTGTGGAATGAGCTGCCTGCACAAGTAGAGCACATGAGCTCGATTTCAACATTTCAAACTTAGCTTAATAGGTACATGAATGGTAGGGGTATGGAAGGCCATGGTCCCTGTGCAGGTCGATGGCAGTAGGCAGTTTAATTAGTTTATCATGGACTAGATGGGTTGAAGGGCCTGTTTCTGTGCTGTACTACCCTATGACTCTATTACACTAAGGGCACTTCTCACTACCATCCAAGCAAGATGTGAGTTTGAAAGTATTGGCGATATGACTTCTGCTGAATGCCTTTAACCATTAAAACAGTATCCACTGACTTCATTTCTCACAGTTCTTTGAGGATATATGTGCAGGCCTGATAGACTTGACCGAATGTGTTCTTCCACCTGGAGTTTTCTTTGAGGGAACTGTGATATAAAACCGGCCAGCTGAATGGAGCATTCAGCTATGCTCATCCTTCACAACACCAGGGAGAAAAAGAACTCTGACTTAAGTGATACTTTGAAGTTATTAGATAACAATGACATTTGGAATCTTTCCGCATTTCTTTCTTTCTCTGGAGACTGTACATTTCCATCCGTACACAGATTGTCTATCTTGGAAGACAGCTGGGTTGACTGCTGCAGTGCAGAAGGTGGGTGTGGGCCACACCTGCATAATGTACAGCAACAATGTACCTGCCTTCTGAAAAGGACCTTTCCCCAACAGAGAAGGAACACCATTCCCATCATCCCAATATCTGCTTCATGTAACTCACCCATTTCTTGATGTGTGCATAGTCCTCTGAACCATATTCCCAGAAATTTCAGGTAAATGGATGTGATAGCAAAGTCAGCACAGTTCCCAAAGAATATGGCCCCACTTCTGCAATTAACCCTCAACTGTCTGGGATAGTCATCTCACTTGTACTGCATCCTTCCTCATGAACTCAGCAAGCTACCTCAAGGACAAATGGCTTCATGGCATGAAATGCTCGCAGTTATTATCACATACAATCTGTGTTAATGGGAAATTGTTCTGATGATGTGTCTCAGACTTGAAACGGGTTTTTGATTTTCATTCAGGTTGATGGTGAGATGTTTACAACTTTGGCCTTATTTCTAGTCCAAAGAATTAATCAGAAGGTAATTGTTTAACAAGAAGCCTTACTATCACCTAATTCAAGAACCTGTCATGTTGTCTGAACCTGAGTGGAATTACAACTGCACTTCCTTCTCATGGTGAAAATATGAACCAACATTGCCTGGATTGGAGGGCTTGAGTTATTAGGAGAGATTGGATAGGATGGGTCTATTTTCCCAGGAGTGCAGGAGACAGAGGATGGCATGACAAAGGTATACAAAATTAGGAGGGGCACAGACAAGGTCTGTTTCCCATGGTAGGATGCTACTGGACTACGTTGAGAGGGAGGAAGTTCAAGTGAATCTGAGGAGTAGATTTTTCACACAAAGGGAGTTTAGTACCTGGAATGAGCTGCTGGAGGAAATAGTACAGGCAGGAATGTTAAGGAGATTTGAATGAACAAGGCACGGAGGGATGCGAAATTAATGCAGGTAGATAGGGATAAAGGTGGGCAAAGGGCCTGTTTTTGTACTGTACAATTCTATAACTTTATAACTAGTTCCAGTGTCCAGTACATTCAGAACCCCATTTTCAGTGAAACTGCATCTAATACCTTTTATGTCACTGAGATCAGTTTTTGATATTAAAGCTCACATAACACCAATGTCACACAGATTTTTGGCAAAATTGAAGACGCACTCTAAGGTTACATGAGAGATGCTGACCCTAAAGTTCATAATGTGTTTCAAACTTCAAATAATGATATTAACTTAGAAACTACAATGCAAAGAAAACTGTAATTTACCCCATAATCCCAATTGTTGACCGAAGTTCCTCCAGTGTAATATTTTACTGATGTATGAGATAGGAGCATGAATGGGCCACTGTACCATTGAATGGCCTACTCTGCTGCTTAACCTCAGTGAAGTCTGGCCATCCACCCATGGTGATGTTATACTTGTTTGCCTATCAAGGATTACCTGGTTTAAAAGACCATACCTTGGCTGCTCTTCGACCAATGCAGGAATACTCTGAGATATCTCCTTAAGGGCTGACATGTCTCAAGGTATGTGGGTGACCTGATGAGGATTGCCAGTTAAGTTCCATTTCAAGTTGATGGTGTGTGTCCCTTCTGTTTTTGGTAGTGTCATTTTTTGGAACTGAATTTCAGATGGTATTTAGTAGTCATTCATAGTACTGCTGACATGAAGTCACACATAGGGTACCAAGGAACTCCTTCTCCACAAGCTCTCCTTCCCTCCCTCAGCAGCTCAGAATCCGAATCGGGTTTAATATCACTGCCGCATGCTGTGAAATTTGTTGTTTTGCAGCAGCAGTACGTTGCAATACATAATAAAGCCATAAATTTCAGTAAGCATATAGTGTATAAAATTAAATAAGAGGTGGAAAAAGAGAAGAAAAAGTTCTGAGGTTGTGTTTGTGGATTCATCGTCCATTCAGAAATCTGATGGTGGAGGAAAAGCGGTCATTCTTACAATGTGAAGGGTGTGCCACCAGGCTGCTGTACCTCCTCTTGATGGTAGCAATGAGAAGGTGGCATGTCCTGGGTGATGGGGATCCTAAAAAGTGGACGCCGCCTTTTTGAGGTATCACCTTTTGAAGGTGTTTGGATGTTGGGGAGGCTAGTGCCCATGATAGAGCTGGCTGAGTTTTTGCTGCTTTTTCCCAATCCTATGCAGTGGCCCCTCTATACCAGATGGTGAGGCAACCAGTTAGAATACTCTCCACGGTACATGCATAGAAATTTGCGAGTATCTTTGGGGATTTACTATTTCTTCTCAAACTCAAGATGAAGTATAGCCATTGTCATACCTTCTTTGTAACTGTATCAATATGCTGGGCCCAGGATAGAGCCTCAGATGTTGACACTCAAGAACTTGAAACTGCTCACCCTTTACACTGAGGACTGGCATGTGTTTCCTCAACCTTCCCTTCCTGATGTCCACAATCAACTACTTGGTCTTACTGACATTGTGTGCAAGGTTGTTGCCACAAAGCCACTCAACCAGCGAATCTATCTTGTTCCTGCACACCTCCACGTCACCATCTGAAATTCCGCCAACAATAGTTGTCCCGTTGGCAAATACATAGATGGTGTTGGAGCTGTGCCTAGCCACACATTGTGGGCGTAGAGAGAGTAGAGCAGTGGACTCAACATGCATTCTTGAGGTGTGCCAGTGTTGATTGTCAGGGAGGTGGAGATGTTACTTTTGATCTGCACAGACTGTGGTCTCCCGGGTTTATGAAGTCAAGGATCCATTTGCAGAGAGAGATATAGGCACAGGTTTTGGAGCTTGTTAATTGGAGTTATGGGTATGATTGTATTGAACCCTGAGCTGTAATCAATAAACAGCAGCCTGATATAGGTATCGCTCTTGTCAGGTGATCCAAGGCCAAGTGGAGAATCAGTAAAGATTGCATCTGCTGTAAACCTGTTGTGGTGATAGGAAAATTGCAGCAGATCAAGATCCTTGCTTAGGCAGTAGTTGATTCTAACCACGAACAACCTCTTAAAGCACTTCACCACCTCACCCTGCTCTTCTTGGGCACTGCTATGATTGTTGCCGTTTTGCAGGTGGGATCATCTGATTGCAGCAGTGAGAGATTGAAGATGTCCTTGAACACTCCCACAAGTTAGTTAGCACAGATTTTCAGAGCTCTACCAGGTACAATCAGGGTCTGATGCCTTCGCCCTCTTGGAAGAAGTTCTGATGTTGGTTTCCGAGATACATATCACAGGGTCACCAGATGCTGTAGGGATTCACACAGGTGTAGTTTTATTCTCCTTTTCAAAGCATGTATAATGTGCTCATCTGGGAGTGAAACACCATAGCCATCCATGATGTTTTGTTTCACTTTAGGAAGTAATGACCTGCAAATCTGCCAGAGCTGACATTCATCCGAGCGCAATTGGGATTATATTTTTGCCCTTTGAGCCTGAACTTTTATATAGCTCTGGGTCACTGGTCTTGAATGGCACAGACCTAACTCTCAGTAGACTATGAATCTCTTGGTTTGTTGATGGCTCTTGGTTTGGGTATGCCTGGTATGCTCTCAAAGGAACACACTCATCCACACACTCTGTCCCTTCACGCTACAATTGAATTTCATCTTTATTCAATTAATTAAACAAAATTGCCTCAACTAACCCTGATGGGATCTGAAATCTGAAATTGAATCACCAAATTAGTTTAGTACAGTAATCTGTGGTGTAGCCCAAGAACATACCACCTGTTCTCCCATACCTGTAAATAAATTCAGGTGTCTGTGGAATGAGGACATGAAACCGTTTTTTGGCAAATATTATTTGGATCATAGTGTGTGAATTACAAAACAGAACCACAAAACAGAACCACAATGTGCATATATAAGTAAGTGAAATTTTATCTGTAAAATTTGGAAATAAACAGAAGATGCGAAAGTTGGAGACAACTTGGCATATAATTTTATTTAAATTGTTACAATGATAGAGAAAAGTATGACCTCCTAATAGCTTTAATTGTGGAATTCCATGACCTTTTTTTATCTTTGTAGAATGCATGAACTAGCAAATAAATCTTGGCAGACAGAGGACAGATCTTCCTGTAATTGCCACCAGTTAAACGATTACATTGCAATCACAAGTCAACAGCAACAACAATAAGTTGTATTTACATTGTTATTGTCTTAAAAATGCTAAAGTGCTTTTGTGATAAATTCTGATGTCGAGGTAAGGGGAGAAATATTGAAAGGGATGTCAAGAAGCATGGTGAAGTGTGGTTTCAGAAATGACTCAAGAAAAAGATTATAGTGAAGATAAATGAGAGAATCTCACACACGAAATCTGGTTGGAAGCATTGCCAAGAAATAGTGAAGGCAAGACTGAGGTAAGAGGGACAGGCTTAGAGAAAACAGAGCAGACAGAGATCCATTTTGCCAGAGGAGAAATGGAACAGCAGGATTTTGAGAATTTGATGTTTTGGCTGAGCAACAATCAAGTTTGACTCTCTCAACTTGGGGGGTGGGGGGGGGGAATCCTCAGGATTAACTAGCGTTGGAAGGAACATGGGGATATCACTGACAAAAGCACAAACCACTGCAGAATCTGCTTCTGGGCTAAGGCAAAGGAAGATGTAACTGAGATCCTTAAAGTTGATTAAAAAGGAGGACCAGAAACTCTAAATGCTCTGAAAATAGATAAATGCCCTGCTCCTGATGGTATCCATTCCAGTTTGTTAAGAAGATGAGAGGAAAGAGACCTTCTCCAAAACATTCCATAGATTTGTAGATTGAGAGATGATTTCTGGGAACTGAAAATTTGTGCAAGTTACATCCCCATTCAAAAAAGGGCGAAGGGATACACCACTGCACACTGACAGTATGGAAAATTCTTGGAGGATTAATCAAGGACAGAATTAACAGTTATTTGGAAATGTGTGGATGGATTAGAGAAAGCTGGTATGGATTTGATAAACGCAAATAATTTCTAACTAACTTGCTGAGGTCAAGGGCACACCACATATTGAGGACACTTGTTAGAAGAGATAGTTAGGAGATCTGATAGTCAATAAAGAACATAGAACATAGCACAACGCAACAAAATATAGGCCCTTCAGCCCACAATACTGTGCCAACCTTTTCTACTTCAAGGTCAATCTAGTGCTTCGCTCCCACATAGCCCTCCATTTATCTTTCATCCTGTCTAAGATTCTCTTAAATCTCCCTAATGCATCCTCTTCTACCACCACCCTTGGAAGTGCTTCCACATTTACCGGTCTGTGTTTATTTAAAAAAAAATCTACCTCTGACATTCCCCTACACCTCCCTCTAATCACTTTGAAAGTATACCCTCTTGCATTAACCATTTCCACCCTGGGAAATATGCTGGTTGTCCACTCTGTCTGTCTATGCCTTGTATCATTTTACACAAGACCCCGAGGTCCTGCTGTACCTCTACACAGCTAAGAAATCTGCTATAACCTTGGATTCTGTCTTCAAGTTTGACCTTTCAAAGTGTATTACTTCACACTTCTCCAGATGAAGTAGCATTTGCCAGTTCTCAGCCCAGCTTTGCATCCTATCAATGGCTCATTGTAACCTACAACAACCTTCTACACTACCTCCAACACCACCAACCTTCATGTCATCTGCAAACTAACTAACCTGCCCTTTCACTCCCTCATCCAAGTCATTCATAAAAATCACAAAGATCAGAACAGATCCCTGTGAACACCAGTAGTGACAGACTTTCAGACAGGATATGCTTCATCTATTATCACTCTGCCTTCCAGAGGGGCAGGCCAGTTCCAAATCTACACAGCCAAGTTTCTCCAGATCCCATCCCTGACTTTCTGAATGAGCCTATAATGGGGAACCTTGTTAACACCTTACTAAAATACATATACACTGCATCCATAGACCATAAGGCATAGGAACAGAATTAGGCCATTCGGCCCACCATTCCATTATGGCTGATTTATTATCCGTCTCGAACCCATTCTCCTGCCTATTACATTCTCGTGCATCCACCGCTTTAACAACATCAAATTGTTTTGACACTACGTCAAAGAATTCAAGGCTCATGAGGCAGGACCTGCCTCTCGTAAAGCCACTCTGCCTTTCTCTAATCAGACTATGCTTCTCCAAATGCTCGTGTAAGTGCTGTCTGTAAGACTCCTCTCCAAAAGTTTGCCCACCACTCACGCAATGTCTATAATTTTCAAGGATTATCTCTATTACTTGAGCAAAGGCATAACATTTGCCACCCCCAATTTTCTGCTACTACTCCTATAGCCAGTGAGGATGCAAAGATCACCAGCAAAAGCACTGCAATTTCTTCCCTCGTTTCCCATAGCAACCTGAGGTATATCCCATCCAGTCCTGAGGTCCTATCTATGCTAATTGTTTTCAAAAGTTCCAGTACATCCTCTTTCTTAATGTTTCAACATATTAGCTTTTTCTATGCTGTCCTCATATTCATCAAGATCCCTCTTACCAGTGAATACTGAAGGAACTATTCACTAAGGTCCCCTGCATCCTCCAACTCCAGGCATGTGGTTCCTCTTCTATCCCCAAACGATCCTACCCTCACTCTAGTCATCCTTCTATTCTTCACCTGTAGAACATCTTAGGGTTTTCGTTAATCCTACCTGCCAAGGTGTTCTCAAATCCCTTTCCACCTATCCTAAGTCCCTTGTTAAGTACCTTCCTAGTTGCCTCAAGAAACCTATGTAATCCTGGTTTCCTCAATCTTAGTTGTGCTTTTTTTCTTCCCCTTGCCTAGATATTCCACTTCTATTTCATTCCTGGTTCTTTCACTCTATCATCCTTTTTCTCAAAGGGATATACCTATCCAGAAGTTCATGCATGTGTTCCTGAAACAACCTTCACATTTCTGTTGCAAATTTCCCTGTGTACATCTGTTCCCAAGTTATGCTCCCAGATTCCTGCCTAATAGCATTATAATTCACCCTCTCCCAATTATAAAGTCAGTGTCATAGAGCATTATAGCACAGAAACAGTCCTTTTGGCCCTTCTAGTCCATGCTAGACTGTTATTCTCCCTAGTCCTATTGACCTCCCATCCATGTACTTATCCAAACTTCTCTTAAGTTTTGCAATTAAAGTAGCATCCACCACTTCGCCGGCCAATCAGCTCACTCTCGCACCACCCTCTGAGTGAAGAAGCTGCCCCTGAAGTTCCCTTAAATATTTCCCCTCTCACCCTTAATCTCTAACCTTCCAATTCTAGTCTCACCCAACTTCTGTGAAACAAGTCTGCCTGTATTTATCCTATCTATTTCCCCCTTACTTTTGTATACCTCTGTCAAATTTCCCCTCACTCTCCTCCATTCCAGGGAATATTTAACTTTTCCCAATAACCCCCAGGTCCTCAATACTCAGCAATATCCTTGTAAATGTTCTCTGTACTCTTCCAATCTTATTGATATTTTTCCTGTAGGTGGGTGACTGGAACGGCGCACAATACCCCAAATTTAGTCTCACCAATGTCAGATAGAAATTCCTCAGAACATCCTAACTCCTGCACTCAATACTCTGACTTATGAAGGTCAATGTGCCCAATGCTCTCTTTATGACCCTATCTACTGGTGATGCTATTTTCATGGAACTATGGATCTGTATTCCAGACTCCTTTGTCCTACCTCATTTCTCTGCCCTACTATTTACTGTGTCAGTCCTGTCCTAGTTTGAAATCCCAAAGTGCAACTTGTTACACTTGAATGCATTAAATCCCATGGGCCATTTTCCAGTCTACATTTCCAGATGGTCCAGATCCTGCTGCAAGCTTTGATAGCCACCTTCATTGTCCACTATGCTCCCAAACTTCACGTCATCTGCAAATTTGGTGATCCAGTTAATCTCATTGTCATCTATATCGTTAATATGGATGCCAAGCAACACTGATCCAGTGGCACACCACTAATCACAGTCCTCCAGTCAGAGGTACATCCATCTCCTTCCAAACTCTAACTGCTAGGGCCCATCCACTGTTGAATCCAATTTACAGCTTCATTCAGAATGGCAGGCACCTGAGCCTCTCACATGGGACTTTTTTATACTGTTTGCTCCTATCCTTGTTGAAGGCTATTCTGAAGGTCAGGGAGCTGTGGTTAATGACTAAAATGCTCACTCACTGGGAGGTCTGTTACCTGACCAGGTTCATTGCCTGGCACTAGATTCATTACGGCCTCTCCTCTGCTGCCTGCCCACATATTGAGTCCTAGACACACCTAACAAATTCTGCCCCATGTAAACCTTTTGCACTAAGGAGGTGCCATACAATACCAGCAAACTCACTGGTGACACCAATCCTGTTATTTCCACACCTGTCCAAAATCTGCCTCCCAATCTGCTCCTCAATGCTCTTGCTATTGGGATGTTTATGGAATACTCTTAATAGAGTGATTGCTTCCTTCCGGTTTCTGGCTTCCACACACTGACTTAGTGTCCTTCATACCTTCAGAATGTCCTCCCTTTTTGTAGCTGTGATGCTATTCCTGATCAGCAATACCACCCTTACCTCCTTCACATTTCTCTGTCCCTTTTGAAGCATCTAATCCCAGAACATCCAGCAGCCATTCTTGCCTTTATGACAGGCAAGTCTCTGTAATGGCCACAGTGTTGTAGTTCCCTGTTCCATATATTGCCAACCTAGTTTCAGCCCTCCCCAACAGCTCAAGCCCACAAGGACATTGGTCCCCCTTGAGTACACATGTAACCCATCCCTTTTGTACAGGTAATAGCTTACCTAGAAGAGATCCCAATGATCCTCAAATCTGAAACTGCCCCCTGCACCAAATCTTCAGCCATGCATTCATCTGCCTAATCATCCTCACTGGTGCATGGCACAGCAGCAATCCAGAGATTACTACCCCTGAGGTCCTGCTTTTTATCTTCCTACCTAGTTCTCTATTTTCACTCTTCAGGATTTCATCTTGTTTCCTACCTATGTCATTGGTACCAATATGTACCATGACTTCAGCTACTCACCCCCCCCCCACAAGAATGCTGTGGACATGATCCAAGACATCCCTGACCCTGGCACCTGGAGACAACATACCATTCAGGAGCCTCCTGTCTGCATTCCAGCTATCGAATCCCCTATCAACAATGCTCTCTTTTTCTCTCCCCTTCCCTTCTGACCCACAGAGTCGGGCTCAGTGCCAGAGTCCTCGTCACTGCAGCATTCCCCAAGAGTACCCAAAGCAGTATCCTTGTTATTGAGGGGAATACTCTGCACTGCCTGCCTATTCCCTTTCTCCCTCCTAACCATCACCCAGCTGCCTGCCTCTTGCAACTTAAGTGGGACTGTTGCAATGTCGTTCCTATCTATCAACATCTCATTCTCCTGCGAAAGCCATAGATCATCCAGCTCCAGCTCCTGTTCCCTAACCTGGTCTGTCTGGAGCTGCACCCAAAAGCACTTCTCGTACATGTATCAATCAGGTACACTGGAGGTATCCTAGATCTCCCTAGGAACGACATGCAAGAGGAGTACACCGCTGCTGCTCTAGCTAGGCACTAATAAAGAAATATGGAGAAATTGGACAGAAACCTCAACCAAGTCTCTTTTGAGCCAAAGCTTCAGTTTCACACTCTAACTCTGTCCCATTCCAACAATGGTCACTCAGCTTACACCTTCCTTTTATTAGCAAATTGTGTAATATAAATTATCTTAAGCTCATCTGAAAGTCTCAGCAGGTTCCACTCACTTTTTAAATCTTAAAGCTTATAAAAAGTTAAAATCATTATGATTTCACTCATAATAGATAAAGAGTTCCCATTGATAGAGAAGTCAAAAATGAGATGACAGAGAATACTGATAAGAAGACATGGTAGTTTTTTAATATGTCAAGCAAGTGGAATATTGTGCTGGGGCAGAGTTGGAAGCAGATTCAATTATTACATTATAAAGTGAGCTGGACAAAGAAATGAAATGAAACTAATCTGTAGGACTGTGGTGAGTGGGACTAGCTGTTCTGGTTTAGAGTCTAAATGAACACAAAAGGCAGAATGCCTTCCTTCCAATACACAGTATGACTGTCTGAAGTAGTTAAATGGAACAAAAGAATGACTTCTGAAGATGTCTTGTGTGGAAAGTGTCCAAATAGTTCACAACTTAGAAGTAGACTTGTGATTATGATTTAGATGAGGTTCCCCTGTGGTTTAGAAAAAGAATGTGGGTGGTGAGGATTGCAAGGAAGTGGGGAGAGATGTCCTCAGCTGCAATTATGAAAATGGGAGTGCGGAAGCCACATTGGATAACAAAGTTAAAGACATGGAGGGAAAGTTTAAGGAATGTTGTGATATCAGAGCGATTGCAAAGCAAGAAGGAACTGAAATTACTCAGGGAATGAAGAGTCATTCAGTGCAAAGTCTGCAGGAGACAAAAGAAAAGGCTAAATAACCTCTGGGATATGGGGGTTATGTGGGAGGCAGTAATTAACATAAGGTTTACAGGAGAGGATACAAGCCGACAAACTGATTGGAAAAGAAAGAGACCGAGATGTGGTTTGTTGAAAAACAAATCTCCTCATCATCTTGAATAGAAGAGGCTGAAAGTTGCATTCCTGGTTGCAGCACAGGAAAATGATAACTTATATAAAATGTTGAATTGATAGCTATCAACTGTAATGAATATAAGGATTCAATAATATTGAAGTAACATCTCAGAGCTTCCACCTCATGGAGATGGTTCAGAGGTTCTTTGAATGTTACCTTTGGCCATTTGCCTTTGTTAGGAAGTTACTAGATAGCCATGGCAAAGAACAATATAAATAGATCATTATATATTGCAGACATCGATGGTGGACAAATGCACATCAATGAACACTTCATTTTGTTAATGGAACACAAATGCTTACTTGACAGAATGTAACAGAATGAGAACGAAAAGCATAATATTCAATATACAGTATATTCAGCAAGTTGGGTAGCATCTATGGAGAGGAATAAATAGCCAACATTTCAGGCCAAGACCTTTCATCAGAACTGGAAAAGAAGGGTGCAGAAGCCTGAGTAAGTTAATTATTGTCGGTGAATTTAAAAAAACTAATAATTGAAATAATTTTATTCCACTTCATTTCTTTACTCCCTCTATCAATTGCATTTTATATATGATTTAGTTGTAAATTAAGCATCCTAGTTTCTACTTCTCAACTTCTACATGGCTGAGTGAAGATTTATTTGGTTGAAGAAACACACAGCTTCTTTCCCTGCTCACGCATGTTAGAGATCTCATATTTAAAAAATCACCAGGCTGAGAAGGACCTCTAGTTTAAGTTTCTGGTCAAAAGCCCAGAGAAATTTTATGGATAGCTGTAAACATAATAGCTGGCAAACACACTTCTTTTTCCACTGATTGCAAAGTCTGGGCCATTAGACGTGTGCAAATTGCTGATTTAATTGAGAAGAGTTAGTGAAGATTAAATGCTTCATTGATACTTTAAAGTCTTCATATACTCACAACAAAGTATATTCAGTATATCACACCTTCTGGCTCTAATAGAATATATTGTTTAAGTCGATGAGGGATGTTTAGTTTTGGCACACCACTATAACACCTTGTTCGTAACACTCTCCGAATGGAACATCTAGCTAGGTGCATCAGAGAGCGAGGAGATCTTCCACAGACATCAAACAGAGATTTATAAAACTTTGGGTGCCGCTGAAAAGTCAAAGGAATAAAATGGGTCATAGATCAGTATTCTAAATCAAAAGGTACTAAATGTGAAGGTGATTGGTGTGGGGGGGGGTGATGTGAAAGACAGCGTAGCTGGAGAATAAGCTGGAGTTTACTTTGCAAGGTGCACGCTTAGCTTCAAATTTGCTGCCTTTGTTTAATTACATTCAATAGCTGTTTGAATTTAATGATAACTATATTGGAGTTGCCACATTTCAATTTTCTTAATGCTCTATGGTTGGTGAGTTTTTAGTTGGGCAAATATTTTCCTGATTCAAGAGAATAGATCAGGCAATCTGTTTCTTAACGAGTGATTTGACTGGATTGATGGTTACATTGTACTTCCTGTAAACAATTGCAAGCTTTTCATTTGAATTTTGATGTGTCACTACTTTAGGCATAATTATTTTGATCACAACGATATTTCTATTGGTAATGTATTGTCAGAGTGTGACACAGGAGGTATAATGGCACTGTTCTAAAGCAAGTACAATGGGCAAGATACAAATTCAGACATCTTAACGACTTGCAGGTTCGTGTTGCACTAATATGTGCACTACTTGCATGTACTATATCATTTTAACTGATGCCTTCATACCTATAAATATCCTAGTGTAAGGATAGTTTATTGAAGAATCATCCTTAATTTAATGTCTATTCACATCTACATTCAGTGGGCACTTTATTAGGTCTACCTGTACACCAGCTCGTTAATGCAAATATCTAATCAGTCAATGATGCAGCGGCAACTCAATGTATAAATACATTCAGGCATGATCAAAGGGTTCAGTTGTGTTTGGACCAACCTTCAGAATGGGGAATCAATGTGATCTAAGTGATTTTGACCACAGAGCGATTGTTGGTGCCAGATGGGGTGGTTTGAATATCTCAAACTGCAGGTCTCCCGAGATTTTCATACACAACAGAATCAAGAGTTTACAGAGAATGGTGAGTAGAACAAAAAGCATCCAGTGAGAAGCAGTTCTGTGAAATTCCAGCATCTGCAGATTTCCTTGTGTTTGAGTTCTGTGAGGAAAATGTTTTGTTAATGAAAGAAGTCGGGGGGGGGGGAATCGAGAATGGCCAGACTGGTTCAAGCTTACAGGAAGATGACAGTAAGTCAAATAAATATGTATTATAACAGTGGTGTGCAGAAGAGCATCTCAGAATGCTCCACATGTCTAACCTTGAAGCGGATGGGCTATTTCAGCAGAAGACCATAAGCTCAGTGGCCACTTTATTAGGTACAGGGGGTTCCTCGTAACGTGGCCACAGAGTGTATAAACAGAAAATGGGCAGCACACGAACAATACTGAGTCCTCTGGAGAAATAGAGGGACATCGGACTTTGGATTTCAGATAATTGAAAGTAGCAGGAAAATATTCAATACAATGGTTAAAAAGGCATCTATGGTATTATCTTTGTTAACCAAGGGGTAAAATATATGAACAGGAAGATTACACAGGAACTCTACAGAACACTAGTTAGGCCACAGATGATTACCACATAAGAGCAAAGATATGATTGAATTGGAAAGGGTACAGGAGGGCATTTATAAAGATGTTGCAAGAAATGGAAAATGAAGTTATTAGTAAAGATTGAGTAGGAAAGGGAAAACTTGATTAATTGTTAAAAACCTAGACTGATGAAAGAGGAATGATGTATTTCCTTGGATGTCAAGGGGCATAGGTGTAAAGTGATAGATAAAAGGATTAAAGGGAAGATGAAGAAAATTATTTTCATCCAAGCATGTTATGGATCGGGAGCCCATTGCTTGAAAGAATGGTAGAGGCAGAAACACTCACCAGATGAAAAAAAAAACTTTGTTATACACTGAAAACTCATGACTTGCAAAATTATGAAACAAGGATTGGAAGACAGGTTTGAATTGGGTAGCTCTTTCTAATTTGGCACATTCATGACAACTTGGGTGTCATCATCCTACATCATGAATTTTCTATAGTCTTGTGATTTAAAAAGTGGTATTTTCCTATTTGCTGAGCTCATGCCCAGTGATTTTAATATGATGTTGATTTTCACTTAATTGACACTAGTGAGCAACCTGCAGCAAAAGCTCATGCAATGCAGCATAAATTTGCCCCAGTTTCACCCAATCCCAAGACACAGTGAGAAGCATCATAGCAGAAGGCAATGTTTTCCTCCAGGGCTTTATATTCAGCACCCGTATAATGCTGAGTCCATTCATGAATTTAAATTGACTCCTTTAATTTATTTATGTTAAGTTTGATGTTGACTATTTGTAGAAACCATCACTCCTAATCCACTGTCCTTATTAACTGTTGAATTTTTAGAAGGAAGCAGAAGACAAACAGAATTACCTCTAAAACATCATCAGGTATAACTGTTCTCCATTTTGCTGTAGATTGAATAGATTCATAGGAATTGATCATGACTTCAACTGCCTTTGGACAGGTACAGCATGACTGTAGAACCTAAACACAACGTAGTTTCAGTCAGCCTTTGGTTTAATTTTATGAAGAATAAATCCAAACCTCTGATACATAAAGTTGACTGAACAGTTATCTAAAATTACACCAATATATGGTTTATTCTTATGCAGAATACCACTGGCACTGAATGAGAGTAATCTGGGACAGTCCCCTGACCCTCCTGGACCATAAGAGAGCCAGAGGCCTGCCCTGCAGGACTCTCACCGGCCCTCTGGCCTGATTTGTGGGAGTGATGTCCTTATTGCCAATCATCGGCTATGGTCTTTCAATTTGCGTGAGATGGGAAGGGGAAGGAGGACAAGAGTGGAAAAGGGAAAGGGATAGAAGTGAGAGAGGGCTGAGAAAAATGTGTGAGTGCGAGTTGGAGAGAAAGAAGAGTGTAAGTGCAATAGAGAGAGAGAGAGAGAGAAAAAGAGAGAGGATGGGCGAATGGGAGAGAGAAGGTGTGATGTAAAGGAATGGATGGGAGAGGAATAGTGGTAGAGAGAGAGAATGTGCGTCTTTTTTGTATATTAATTTTCCTAATTATACTGAAAAGTTGCTGGTGAGGCACCTTTTTGAACCACTGCTGTTCTTTTGGTATAATTACTCCTGCCATGCTGCTGGACAGGAACTACAGGATGCAGGCACAGTGACAATAAAGTCCAACAATACACGTCCAAATCTGGATAACTTGTGACAGGACAGGCACCTATAGGTGGTTGTATCCCATGCACCTACACACTGTCCTTCGTAGAGGTAGGTATCGCAGATTTGGGAGATTTTGACAGTGCAACCTGCATATTTATCTACAGTACCTATTTGAGATGGTGCCAAGTTACTTGCAACTTATCAGGCAATGATCATATCCAGAAAAAAAAAAGGAATTTAATCAGCTATCCTTGATATTTAAAGGCAATAATGTCTTTTAGATCCCACCACTAGTATTTAGGGGCGGTGGGGGAGGGTATAGAGTCAATGTTACAGCTAGGGTATACTGTCCATAGAAGGAATACACGTTTAGAGGGTTTGATGGCGTGCCAGTCAAATGGGCTGCTTTGTGCTGGATGTTGTTAAGGTTCTTGGGAGTTGCTGGCATTGCTTTTATTCAGGCAAATAGATAGTGTAAGCTTAGATCAGGGAACATACTAAGGCAGAATCAAGGATACAGTGATGGGTAGTCCTTCTATTGTAATGCAACAATGTTGAGGAATGGAAGATTATGACCAATTAACCTGCTTCTTCAATTTGTTTTTTTTAATGAGTTAGTTTGCAAATTTCCCAGGACCAGGTGACAGTAGCTTTCAATAATGCTCAGTACTTTTGAATTTATTATAAAATACAATCTTGAAAATTTCGACAATTTTTATTCCAATCAAAACCAAAAAAAAAAGCCAGTATGCACCCAGGAATGGCAGATATCTTAGTGATGCCACAGTAAATGAGATTCTTTTATTAGCCATGTTAGTAAATGGATTGGCCTATTAGAAACAGACAGAAAAATGAAAACGTGGTACGTGCATTGAATTAGGAGCTGGAGTGGGCCACTTGCCTGCTCCATGATTTAATAAGATACCGGCTGAATTCCCATTCTTCCCCTGGCTTATCAAGTATCTATGTCCTTCTCTTCCCTTTTCCCTTCAAAAAAGAGAGTTCCAAAGACTTGCATTTCTCTGAGATAAAGAGAAATCACTTCATTCCAATCTTAATTGTATGACACTTTATTCTTAAAAATGGCTCCAACTTAGTTCTAGGTTCTCCCACAAGAAAAAAAGGCATCCATCCTATCATAAAGTCTCATGGTCCCATATGCTTCAGTACCGATACCCCTCACTCTTCAAAACTCCAGTAGATACAAATCTAGGCTGCCAAACTGCTCCTCATGAAGCTACCTGTCGCTCCAGATGTTCGTCCAGTAAATGTATTCCAGACTTCTAGTGTTTTGGCACTTTTCTTCAAATAAGGACTCTGTACACGGTATCTATCTGTGGTCTCACCAATGTCTGTAAAGATGAAGCCAAATTTGCTCGCTTTTGTAATTAATTCCCCCAAGTAATAATGAATAACAGGTTTTAGATTGTTTGCTATACCTGCACACCAATTTCTTGCAAATCATGCACCAGGATGCCCTCATCCACTGCATTTCTGAGCTCTGTATCTCAGACCTCTGCAGTCTCTCACTATTCAGGGAATATGACCCCTTTCCTTTTTTTTACTGCCAGAATGGAGAACTTACATGACTGAAGACTTTTGAGTCAAAGGCATATCCTACGAACACATTAAAAGAATCTTTTTCATAACATAAACACCAAATTCTGTTAAAGTGTGCAATAATAACTTAATTGGTAGTAAGAATAGTAACATTATCAATATGTTGAATATCTAACTCCCAGCTTGCAATCCTACCTTGTGAAAGTGCGGCGGATAAATCCTTGCAGCTCCATGGTTCAGTAACAGTTGGTAGCAAACTTCCGGTTTTGCTGCGGGTCGCACTGCCGTGACCTTCAACAGGTACTGCAGGGGGGCGCAGCCATTAACGTCCATTGACCGAACAAAAGCACCTGATTCTAACAACATCTGTATAAGTAAGTGGTCGCAATTCCATGCAGCTTTATGAAGTGGAGTTTTATAATCCCGTTCTTGTGCATTGACAGAAGCTCCGTAGTCAATTAGCATTCTACAGATCAGATGGTGGTTCTCGCTGTATTTCTGTTCTTTCATGTCTAGTGCCCAGTAAATAGCTGTAATGAGTGGGGTTTCCGCATAGATGTTGACACTGTTAACATCGGCTCCGTGGTCAACATAAAGGGCCACAAGTTCAGGTACACCAAATCGTACAGCTGTGTGCAATGGTGTTTCTTTGTAATCATTTTCAGCCTGTGCATTTAACTTCGCGCCTGTTGAAAATAAAGTGTGAGAGATTGCCTTTCATCTACAAAGCATTTGTGCCTTGCAAAAGCAACTGATGAAATCACAGCATCACAAATGGATTTGATTCCTTGAGTAAAAGAGGACACTCTGGAAGTACTCCTCAAATAATCCAGCAAATGTAAGGTGAAATGAAAGGCAAAACCCTTCAATAACCACAAGGTCTGGACTAATCTGCCCCTGCTATTTTTGTTCGCTGTCTGAACAATATTGTGTTTCTACTTTCTGTTTCAAATTCAGTGCATTTGCCGTTCTCTTTATATTGAGTTCTTGTGTTTTGTTTCTGTTTGCCAGTGGCTGCAGCAGTGAGTTGGTGGCAGCTAGTCCCTCTCTACTAGTAGTGCTACTTCCCAAAGAATTCAAATACATTTACCATGCACTGCTGTTTTGGAAGTATTCACTTTATTCCCATATTTTAGGAGTAGGAGGTTTAGAGACTTCATAGGGAAGAATGATGACTGGAATTTGGAATGGGAGACAGCAGTGGGGCAGTGACCTTCGCAGCATTTAGGAAGTGTCTAGCTGAGAATCTATATGAATGTTATGGACTGGAGCTACCTAACAGATAAGTATATTTGATGATTGGCATGTCTTATGGTCTTTTGGCAACGTGGTCCACCATGTTGATTTTTTGTGCTCAATGACTATAACTCAATTGCTCTAATCCACTTTTTTTCATAATATTAAGTTTATTTCCTAAAGAAAAACGCTGTTAAATTCTATAAGGGAGATTAAAAAAAAATATCTGGACTGAGCTTACTGAAGAAGAAGTGCTCCTTTTAGGATGTGGGGTCACATTGCGGGGTTTCAACATGAAACATTGAAAGTTTCCGCTCACTCCATAAATGCTGCCCAGCCAAGATCCTCTACAGATTATTTATTGCATCAGACTCCAGTATTTGCAGTCTCTTGCTTCTCTATTCCTTTTACATACTACTTAGTATATACTGTACGTATTTATAAACTATCACTGTTTTGTATTGAATACCACAGTTAACATATAACTTGTATACAATTATTTGATTCTGGCACAATTACCTGTATTTTTTACTTGCTGCTAGGTATGACACTGGTAAGCAGGTAGTGAAGAATACTCAGCAGTAATTTGGATCAGTGGAAATCACTGACGTATATCACTTAATGACTCATTCACCTACTGAAACCTAGATGATAACTACATGGACTATGGGACCTAAAAGTAAATTTGTAATAACCTTACAGTGTGTTAGCTACTATACATTTTATTTTGTTGCAATTACAAGTATATTTGCATATTTTTTGATGTCATAAGGATGTCATTCTGTGCAGCTCACCATTCCAGATCAGCAGTTTTGCACACGAGATTGATGTCTTGGTTTTACACAAATGTAACGGCGTATGTCCACTCATTGAGTATGAGTTTACTTTAGCTCCATGGTGTAATAGCATACTAACACAGTCCCTGTTGTTCACCTCACAGGCAACGTGTAAAGGCGTTTTCCCATTTGGTTGATAGTCTATGCCAGCATCATTATTTAGTAACACTGTGATACTCTCCAGGTTACCGAGCATCACTGCTAAGTGCAACCCGGCTGCCCAGGATGTCCCTAGTTTATAACTTGGCAGCCAGTAACCTGGAAAAAGAGAAAGAACTGTCACAAGTTGGAACACAAAATTATTTTCGAGCATTCTAACAGGGATATCAATGTTTTAAACCAATGAGTTTAAGAATTAACGTTGGTACACAAAGCAGGCTAGTCCTCTTCTTCCATCTAATACTCTTGCCAGTCACTTTAAATTTGTGCCACTTGACCGCTGACATTTCTGCAAAGGGAGCAGGACCTTCCCATTAAAATTTGCCTCTGCCTATCCAAACTTTCCTTATAGATGCAGTAATTGGAAATTTAAAAAAAAACTGATGTTGGAAGTAAGAACAAAGAACATACAAAATGGGACCAGAGGAATGTCATTCAGCCCCCCCAACCTTAATTCACCATTCAACAAAATCATGGCTGACAACAAACATTATTTTCCTGCTGTCTCTTCCTGTGTCCATTGATTCCTTTAATAGCCAGAAATCTGTTGATCTCTGTTTTAAATATGATCAGTGACTGAGCCTTCCAGGGTAGAAAATTATTAAGATTCACCTCCTTTGAGTGAAACGTTCCTCCTCTTTTCTGTCTTGTCTGGCTTGCTTGCTCCTTATTTTGAGACAGCGCCAGAAAGATCTGCTGCAATAACAAGTCTTCACTATGGTCCTTCCACTGGCACCAACATCAATTTGACATTCAGTCATTTAAATTTGTTGTACTTGTGAACACTGATGCAAAGTGTCTGTGGTGCTGCTGCGAGCGAGTTTTTCATTGCACCTGTGCAGACATGTGTGTGCACATATGACAATCAGCTCAACTTTGACTTTGAGCTTCTTTTACTCTTTTCATGCATTCTCTTTGTTCTCTTCACCTCCTCTCTGCAAATGGGAGCATGTTCATTTTCTAACTTTTGCTACTTCTAATCAAAAGTCACTGACTTGAAATATTACCCCCATTTCCTTCTCTGCAGATGCTGTCCAGCCTGTTAAGTTTCTTCAGCATTTTCTGTTCTGTATTCCTTTTAAATACTGCTTACAGAATTACTCATAAGTTCTACTGTCTTACAATGAAAACAGATATCCACTGACTCACATTTGAATTTCCTTCTAGCATCATCAGCTGTGGCCCAGATGAAGGGCTAACAACTCAGTGCACAACAGGAAAATGGCTCTTTCTGGCCTGGTGATCAGGGACAGCACCAACTCGAGCCTAGGGTTAAAGTAAGTGCATGCTTTCCGGCTGCTCAGGGAGAGTGCAGTACAGCAAAATGGAGAAAGGAAGGGGATGGGGGTGAGAGAACAGTGATCAGATGAGAGCGTAGCAAGGTAGAGGGGTTTACTGAAGGACTGAGTGGTTAGATAGAGCAGGCTGAGGTAATGGGCCATTAGAGGAAATTGGTGAGGGAAATGAATTATGATAGAGGGTTTGGTCATGCGTGTGTGCACACATTTATGTAGATTGTTGCTCTGTGTCGAACACAAGTAGATAAATGAACACGTATGCATCTTAGGGTTGTGCAGCAGAGCTTGTCTCCAGTTGTATTCAATCTTGCTATTGGATCAAGACTTTACTATGCCAATACTTTGTTGCAGTCAGCATCCAGTGGCCCGCCTCATTAAAAGAAATCAAACACAGGCCTTTTTCACTCAGCAGGCCATTCATCATCAGCCTCAAGATTAACTTAGAAGGCAAATGAAACATCTGATTACATTTTACAAAACATATCTATTTGTCTATTGTTCTGCACATATCTAGAGTATCACTCATTGAAGTGATAGAAACAATATTTGTGGCAAGAATTGGTTAACGAGAAATGCTGCATTACCTAAAAGCTATTAATATGTAATGACTTTACTGAGGAAGGAAGACATACCAGGATCCAATCCAGGCACTAGGACATCGACTAGATTAGAGAGTATTAGCTATAGGAACATAAAATTTAAGAAATAAGAGCTATCTTCCCATTAAGTCTGCCTATCATTCAATAAGATCGTGGCTTACCTGTCTGTGGACTCAACTCCACCTACTTGCCTTTTTCCCATAACCCTAAATTCCCCTACAATGCAAAAAATCTATCTAACTGTCTTAAATATACTTAATGAGGTAGCCTTACTGCTTCCCTGGATGGGGTAATTCCACAGATTTACTACTCTTTGAGAAAATCAGTTTCTCCTCATCTCTGTCCTAAATCTATTCTCCCAAATCTTGAGGTTATGTCTCCTGGTACTTCCACTCAGTAAGGGAAACAACTTTCCTGCCTCTATCTTATCCAATATCTTTTATAATTTTATTTTTTTCTATAAGATCCCTTCTCATTTTTCTGAATTCCAGCAGGGATAGTCCCAGATTAAGTCTCTCCTCATTGGCTCAGCACCTCACCTCAGGAATCGCCTTTCCTCAAGTAAAGAGACCAGAACTGCATGCAGTACTCCAGAAGTGGCCTCACCAGTACCCTGTATAGTTACAGCATAACCTCCCTGCTCTCAATCCCTCTAGCAATGAAGACAAACATTCCATGTGCCACCTTGATAACCTGTTGCACCTGTGAACCAAATTTTTGTGATTCAAGCACAAGCTCTTCCATTTCCCTCTGTACGACAACGTACTGCAATCTTTCACCATTGAAATAATCTGATCATCTATTTTCTCTTCCAAAGAGAATGACCTCATATTTACCAAAATTGCACTCGAACTGCCAGATCCTTGCCCACTCACTTTGCCTAACTCTCTCTCTCTGCCCTTTCTGCACAATTTGCTTTCTCGCACAATTTAGTGTCATTAACAAATATAGATACACTACATTCGTCCCCTCTTCCAAATCATCAATGTATATTGTGAATAACTGCAGGCCCAGCACCAACCCTTGCAGTGCTATGCTCACTACTGGCTGCCACCCAAAGAAACACCCATATATCACAACCTTTTGCTTTCTATTAGTTAACCATCCCATATCCATGCTAATACATTAACCCCACTCCGTGCATCTTTAACTTATGGATAAATCATCAGGCTCTTAAAGCAGAAAGGACAACTTTACTTGCCCCATCACTGAACTGTTTCCATTACATAATATTTACTATCGATTTTTACTCCAGGGAGCACGAAGCACTGAATCAAATATCACTGTGATGCTTATATGTTCCAGTATCAATTGTTTGGTGGCAATAAAGTATAAAAGTGCCTATTCACTCACTTTCAAACTCCTTTCATGTAGTTTTCATCTCATGTTGTCGATATTTACCGCTTATTTATTTATTATTATTATTATTATTTTACTTTCTCTTCTGTATTTGCACATTTCGTTGTCTTTTGTACTTTGATTATTTGTCTGGCCTGTTGGGCGTGGCCTATCATTGATTCTTTTGTGTTTCTTGAATTTATTAACTATGCCTGCAAGAAAATGAATCTCAGGATTGTACATGGTGACATATATGTACTTGAATAATAAATTTACTTTGAACTTTGAAATCCTTTATGTGACACCTTATTGAATGCCTTCTGGAAAGGCAAGTATACACCTTCCACCTATTCCCCTCTATCCAGAAAATGGACTTGATTGTCAGAACTATTTGAGGTGCACACTATTGGGAGCATTTAATAGCTAGTGGGAACTTGTCTTCATTACCACCCCCGACTACAACAACCCTAAGAAACCAAAATAAATTTATTATCAAAGTATGTCACCATATACTACCCTGAGATTAATTTTCTTGCAGGCATTCACAGTAGAACAAAGAAATACTATGCAATCTACAAAAATCCATAAAAAACTGCGCACAAAGACAGACAGACAAACAACCAATGTGCAAAATGAGATAAACTCTGCAAATACAATAAATAAACAATGCTGTGATCATGACTTGTAGAATTCTTGAAAGTGAGCCCATAGGTTATGGAATCGGTTCAGTGTTGAGGTGAGTGAATTTGTCCACTCTGGTTCAGGAGCCTGACAGTGAGAAGAGAGCATGCCCTGGAAGGTGGGGTCCTTGATGATGGATGCTGCTTTCTTGTGGCAGCACTCCTTGTAGCAATCTCACTATTGAGGAGGGCTTTACCTGTGATCGACTGGGCTGTATCCTTCACTTTTAGTAGACTTTTCCATTCCCAGGCATTTGTATTTCCATACCAGGTGGTAATGCAGCCAGTCAGGATATTCAATATTTCCGTAATATTTGAGTAATGTTGTAAATGTGGTTTGATTAAGCATTCTTTGCTTGTTTACATAATTCATTATGGGCAATATGTAAGAAGTACATTAATGGCAAATGACATTACACCACCATGTTATGAGAGCCTCACTGAAAAAGGGGGAGAAAAACTAAGTAGACAAATATCCTGCCTCCTGCAGTTTTCTCTCAATTAGTTTCTGGATTAGGAAGGTGATGAGAAAATTTCAAAGTGAACTTGAGATGACTACCTACGTACCTGTTAAAGCACAGCAGGTTTTTCCTCGGAAGTGGAGAGAGATATTCATGTTAAAAAAAGGCAAAAAATGGATGAAATTAACAAGTAATGAGTTCGGCCACAGTAAGTACCTGGTGATAAGAAAAATAAGTTTTAAAAAAGCACAATGGCTGGCTACACAGGAAAGACAGATGCATTCAATTACACAACACATAACTGGATGATGTATATGGAACAAATTGAGCAGTATTTTGAAGCAAATGAAATAGCCAATGAAAAGCGAATGCCAGTGTTGCTGAGTGCATTGGATGGACATGTATACAGTTTACTTAGAAGTTTAACTGCTCCAAACAAACCAGCCTAAATGAGATTTGTCAATATCATGAACGTAATGCAAGAATATTTAGAGCCAAAGCCACTGTTGACTGCAGAACATTTTAGGTTTCATGAGCAGAATCAAAAGGAAGGGGAGTCCATTTCAGCTTACATAGCTGAATTGCAGAAATTGACAGAGCATTGTCAGTTTAGTGATGGGCTTAATGATGCACTGAGAGATCATTTAGTTTGTGAAATCTTCCAAGAAAGCATTCAAAAATGGCTCCTAACTGAAGCACACTCACATTTAAAAGAGCAGTTGTAATTGCTGTATCAATAGAAATAGCAGACAGAGACACGATTCAGTTGCTGTCTGGAATGAAGGTGAGTGTGAACAAAATTGCAATGTAAGTAGATATCTGTCCGGCTGAGCAGGTTGTGTTGCTGTTGTGGCAGGGGTTCACATATAGTACTCCAGACTGTATGGTTTAAAGGCAAAACTATCAGAAAATGCGCTAAAGTAGGAGGCATCCAAAGATCATATTGGGCAGACAAAAATAAATGGACTGCACAGGGAAGAAAAGAAGATTTAAAAAGTCAAATTGCAGTTTCAAGAAGTGTTCTAATCTGCATTCTGTTGATTAAATCTGACAATGATGAGCATGTCACAGGACTAAGTAGCCTTAAGATTTACAATATGAAAGCTAGCAAGAGACAAGTTAATCATAAACATGAGAGTTTCAGCAGATGCTGGAAATCCAAAGCAATGCACAAAAAATTTTTGGAGGAACTCAGCAGGTCAAGTAGCATGTATGGAAATGCATAAATGGCCAACATTTTGGGCTGAAACACTATTTCGGGACTGGAAAGGAAGGGGAAAGACGACAGAATGAAAAGGGGGATAGCTAGAAGGAGATAGGTGAAGCCAGGAGGGAAGGAATATGATAGGAGAGTGAAACATATGAGAAAGGGAAGAAGGAGGGGACCCAGGGGTAGCTGATAGTCAGGCGAGAAAAGGTAAGGGGCTAGAGTGGGGAACAGAAGAAGAGACAAGTTATATGGCCTACACCAGAGTGAACAATTAATTAAAATGAAATTGGACACTGGCTTGGCTATTTCAGTAATTCCACAATTACTATATTGCTGTTGTAGGTTTATTTTTGAAGTAGCGCCTGCACCTGCACTCTGGCAGAAAGCTATGGACTAGATGCTGCACGGCTGCCCAGGCGCTCAGTGTTACCTGGATGACATCTTTGTTACCAATGAGGATAACAAGGAGCATCTCCAAAATCTTAAGACAGTGTTAAAAAGTTTAGAAGATTATGGGCTCAGAGCACAAGGTAACAAATTCTTTAAACCGAGAAACACTTATTGTGGTCACACCATTGATGCACAAGAATTACACGTGTGCTGAGAAAATTCAAGCAGTGATGAATGATCCAAAGCCTATGGATGTCTTTTTGGATTTGTCAATTATTATAACAGGTTCCTGCCAAACCTGGCTACTGTGCTCCACCCTTTGAACTCATTACTACAGATTGGGAAGCAATCGCAATGGACAATGCAGTGTGAGGTGGTTTTCAAGAAGGTAAAGGAAATAGTGACATCAGACACTGTACTCACACATTATGATCCGCACTGCCAGTGAAGCTTACTGTGACGCCTCACCTTATGGTATAGATGTGGTCATGTTGCACGTTATGCGTAATAGAAGTAAACACCCTATAGCCTTTGCCCAGTGAAGGATGCTGGGTAGCGGCAGGTCTCAACGCAATTGCAGCTCCACTTAATAACCTCACTGAAAAGTCCACTGGGCCTTTCAAAGTACATTTATTATCAAAGAATGTATAAGTTATACAACCTTGAGATTTGTTTGCTTACGGGCAGTCACAAAGCAAGGAACCTGAAAGAGCCTAATTAAAAAATAAAATAAAGACCAACATCCGATGTGCAGAGAAAAGAAAAGGTAAGGGCACAAATCATGCATACAATAGAAGTGAGCAACAACATTCCGAACCAAAATATCACTTGTGTGCCTTCTTCTCCAGCCATCCCTCTCACCAAGATGAACTATGAGATAAGCAACAGGGAGTTGCTTGCCATCAAGCTGGCTCTTAAAGAATGGAGCCATTGGCTGGAGGGAGCCAAACACCCCTCTTTAGTTTGGACCAATCATAAGAACCTAGCTAATATACAGGATGCCAAGAGACTGAACTACCAGCAGGCACGCTGGCATTGTTCTTCCATAGATTTAATTTTATCATTACATTCCAAGAATCAGAAACTGGATGCTCTTTCTAGGCAGTATGAAATGCCAGATAAGGGGGAAGTCCTAAAGACTATTCTCCTCAATTCAAGGCTGGTGGCTTCAGGAACAACATAATGCCAGTGCCAGCAATGAGCCACCCGATTGTATCCTCGTCCCTGAGGTGTTCCCCACGATGGTATTGAATTGGGGGTAACCCAAGAGTTTCACATTCTCTGGAGTTTATAAAGAAGTGGTTCTGGTGTTGGGCATGACCAGAGGTGCCAAAGGCTACGTCTCAGCATGCGATGTGTGTTCACGGAATAAGGAATCCAGTAGACCACTCCAAGGGCTTTTACAGCCACTTCCTATTCCCACTTGTCCCTGGTTGCAAATTTCAATGGATTTTATCACTGGTCTTCCTCCAGCCCAAGAGAATACTGTCATTATTCTCAGCTCTCGAAGGCCTGTCACTTTGTTCCTCTCCCCAAACTACGCACGACGGTAGAGACAGCCATGCTGATGATGCAAAATATATTCCAAATTCATAGCTTCCCACGGGATATTGTCTCCGACTGTAGCCCACATTTCATTTCTAAATTCTGGAAGGCCTTTTGTCTCCTAACAGTTGTTCTGATCACTTTATCCTCTGGATCCCACCAGCAAATGAATGGGCAGACAGAAAGAGTGAATCAGATTTTGGAGCAATCTCTAAGGCGTCTGGTCTTAGGAAATCTGACTACATGGAGTGACCATCTTACTTGGACAAAATTCGCACACAGTAACTTTTTTCACTCCTCTATTGGGATGTCCCCTTACATATGTCAGTTTGGCTACAGTCTCCCGCTATTTCCGGAGCAGGAGTCTGAGGTGGATGTCCCTGCCGTTGATGAATTGGTTGAGAGATGCAAGCAGAGCTGGTCTAAGGCAAGATTGACTTTAATGGTGAACTCATTGACAGCAGCAACAGACTCATTCTTGAAGGCAACCAGGTGCTTCATTCTGTCCAGTCAGGTTTGACTTTCTACCCAGGACCTGCCCATGTGGGTGGAATCTCGGAAACTGGCTCCCAAATACGTTGGTCCTTTTAACGTTCTCTGAAAAATTGATCAACTGTCATCTCGCTTGCAATTACCCAGAGCCTTGCATATCCATCTCACCTTTCATGTCTCTCACTCTAAGCCTGTACGTTCCAGTCCCTTGGACCCTGTGCCCAAGGCTACTCTCCCTTGTTTTGTCTTTGGACAACAGGTTTACACAGATAGGCGTCTACTAGACTCTCTTTGTGTTCATCACAAGATATACTATCTCAAAGACTGGGTAGACTATGGCCTGGAGGAAAGATGCTGGGTTCACTTTCAGGACATCCTGGATCCTCAATTAATCCTGAACTTTCATAACAGGTATCCTGATCGCCCTGAGCCATCAGGTGCTGGTCTTCGGTGGGGCTGGGGTCCTGCAATGAACTCTTCAGACCAGTGAGGGGCGCTGGGTAGTGGCAGGTCTTCACACACCTGAGTGTCATTTATTAGAGTGGCTTAATGATTACTTTTATCAGTTTTTTGTGATGCTCGTTATGTAAATACAGTTTCCCTAGGCTTCCTGTTTTAAGTGATTAGTTTTTGGTTTCGACCCACATGGGTTTCATGGGTTTTACATTCTATTTAAGGTTATTCTGGGCCAGTGCTTATCGTGAGACCTGGATTCAAGTTCTGTATGCACTACCATTCTGTGTGCTTAAGTTCTCAGTAAGTGAACTCCTAGTTTGACTATTCCCTGTGTTATTCCCCGAATAAATCTTCTTCATTAATTTCTACTATCGAGTCCTAGGTACACTTGTCTGAAGATTGTTACATATATAGTAGTTGTATGCACAGTAAATATATAACAACATATTTTTTGGAATTGAGATGCATTCTATGTTGAGTTGGAGTTTATAGCTAAGCAGGGAGGAATGTAAGTGCATTCAATAGTTCAGTTATATTGGAGTGATATTGTAAATATATTTACATAATTCACTATGAGTTATATGTAAAGGTATGTGAATGGCATATGTCATTATGCCAGTACATAACACTCTCCACTGTGCATCTATAGTAGCTTGTTTAAGTTTTAGGTGACAAATCTACGCAAGTTTCTAAGAAAGTAGAGACACTGACGTGTGTTCTTTGTAGTGGGACTGATGTGCTGGCCCCAGGACAGATCCACTGATAACGAATTGAAGCTACTGATTCTCTCCACCTCTGCTCCCCTAATGATGACTTGCTCATAGACCTTCGGTTTCTTCCTCCTGTAGTCAATAATTATTATAATCAGCTCTTTTGTTTTGCTGATGTTGAGTGAGAGTTTGTTGTGGTACCATTCAACCAGATTTTCAATCTGCCTCCTCTGTGCCAACTGTCACCACCTTTGATTCAACCAATAACAGTGATGTCATCAGCAAATTTAAGTATGGCATTGGAGCTGTGCTTAGCTTCACAGCAGTAAATATAAAGTGAGTAGATCAGGGGGGCTAAACACACAGTCTTGTGGTGCAACTGTGCTGATGGTGATTGTGGAGGAGTTGTTTTTGTCAATCTCTACTGACTGGGGACTGCAAGTGAGGAAATCGAGGATCCAGATACAAAGAAGTATCGAGACCTAAGTCTTGAAGCTTATTGATCAGTTTCTAGAGGATAATAGTATTGAATGCAGAACTGTAGTCAAAGAAAAGCATCCTGATGTATGCATCTTCACTGTTGAGATGTTCCAGGGCTGAGTGAAGAGCCAATGAAATGGCATCTGCTGTTAACCGGTTGTGACATTAGGCAAATTGGAGTGGATCCAAGTCACTCGTCAGGCAGGAGTTGATATGCTTCATCACCAACTTCTCAAAGCACATCATCACAGTCGACGTAAGTGCTACTGAGCGATAACCACTGAGGCAGGCTACCATGTTCTTCTTGGGTATGATTGAAGCCTGCTTGGAGCAGGTGGATATCTCAGACTGCTGAAGCAAGGGGTTCAAGATGTCTGTAAGCACTCCAGTTGATTAGCAGAGTTTTTCAGTACTTGGCCAGGTACGTAATCTGAGTCAGGTGCTTTCAGTGTGTTTTCCCTCCTGAAGGATGCCCGAGCATCAGCATCAGGGACTGAAATCGCGGGGTCATCAGGAGCTGCAGGAGTTTGTGAAAGTGCCTCTACATTTTGTCAGCCAAAGTGAGCATAAAAGACATTGAGCTGATCTGGAAGCTAAGCCTTGTTGTCACATTGTCGCTTGGTTTCACTTTGTAGCAGGTGAAAGTATTCAAACCCTGCCAAAGCTGTTGAGCATCCTTCTGTGGTTCAAGTTTGGTTCACAATTTCCACTTCCCATGTGAGGTGGCTTTCCAGAGGTCTTACCTGGACCTCTTATGTTTTCCTGGGTATAACTGGCTTATAGTTACTTGCCTTTTGCATACATCCTTTTTAAGCAGTGCCATGACATTTGCTATTTTCCAACCTTTCTTCACTGTCCAAAGTACAAAGAATTTTAGGAATTGATCACAAATGACTGTTATAACTTCTGTTATTTCTTTCAGTACCCTGATATGCATCCCATCAGGACCAAAAGACATGTCAACCTTTAGGCCCACTAATTTGCTTATCGCTACCTCTTTAGTAACGGAGATTGTTTTGAGCTCCTCACCTCCCATTGCATCCATAGCATACTTTTTTGGCAAGTGAGTTGTGTTCTCCACTGTAAACACCAACACAAAATGGTCATTCAAGGTGTCAACCAGTTCATCATTACTTGATATTAATTCCTCTTTCTCTCCTTACAAGTGTTCCATGTTTACTTTAGCTTCCTTTTCCGCTTTATATAATGCTAAGGATGTTCTATGAGTCTGTGGTGGCCAGTGCTATCATGGTTGCTGTTGTGTGCTGGGGCAGCAGGCTGAGGGTAGCAGACACCAACAGAATCAACAAACTCATTCATAAGGCCAGTGATGTTGTGGGGATGGAACTGGACTCTCTCACGGTGGTGTCTGAAAAGAGGATGCTGTCCAAGTTGCATGCCATCTTGGACAATGTCTCCCATCCACTACATAATGTACTGGGTGGGCACAGGTTTAAATTCAGCCAGAGACTCATTCCACCGAGATGCAGCACAGAGCGTCATAGGAAGTCATTCCTGCCTGTGGCCATCAAACTTTACAACTCCTCCTTTGGAGGGTCAGGCACCCTGAGCCAATAGGCTGGTCCTGGACTTATTTCCTGGCATAATTTACATATTACTGTTTAATTATTTATGGTTTTATTACTATTTAATTATTTATGGTGCAACTGTAACGAAAACCAATTTCCCCAGGGATCAATAAAGTATGACTATGATTAATTGTTAAATCTTTTACTACCTGTTTTTCTATTTGTGATGGTTTATTTTTATAATTGAAGAGGTTGGATGAATTTGGGGTTGTTTTTCCGGAGCACCAAAGGCTACGGGGAGACTGGATAGGACTTGATATATGTAAATACCACTCCACTCTTTAAGAAGGGAGGAAGGCAACAGAAAGGAAATTATAGGCCAGTTAACCTAACCTCAGTGGTTGGGAAAGTGTTGGAGTCCATTATTAAGGATGAGGTTTCAGGGTATTTGGAGACTAATGATGAAATAAGTCAGTCAGCAAGGGTTCTGCAAAGGGAAATCTTGCCTGACAAATCTGTCACAGTTTTCTGAGGAAGTAAGCAGCAGGGATGTAAAGTAAAGGCAGTGGATATCATTTACTTGGATTTTCAATAGGCATTTGATACTTGCCAAACATGAGGCTACTTAACAAGATAAAATCCTGTGGTGTTACAGGAAATGTACTGGTGTACTGGCATACTGGCATGGATAGAGGAATGGCTGACAGGCAGGAGGCAGTGAGTGGGGAAAAAAAGGGGCCTCTTCTGGTTGGCTGCCAGTAGCTAGTGGTGTTCTTCAGGGGTCAGTATTGGGACTGCTGTTTTTCACATTGTTTGTCAGTGATTTGGATAATGGAATTGATGGTTTGTGGCAAAGTACGAAGATAGGTGGAGGGGTAGTAGTGCTGTGGAAGCAATATGATTGCAGCAGGACAGGTAAACTGGAAGAATGGGCAAAAAGGTGGCTGATGGAATACAGTGTTGGAAAATGTACAATAATGCATTTTGGTAAAAGGAACAATAGTGCAGACTATTATCTAAATGGGGAGAAGGTTCAAACATCAAAGGTGCAGAGGGACTTAGGAGTCCTCGGGCAAGACTTCCTAAAGGTTAATTTAAAGGTTGAGTCTGTGATAAAGAAGGTAAATGCAATGTTGGTATTTATATCAAGGGGAATAGAATATAAAAGCAAGGAGATAATGCTGAAGCCTTATAAGACACTAGTTTGGCCTCACTTGGAGTATTGTCAACAATTTTGGGCCCCATATCTCAGAAAGGATGAGCTTTCGTTGGAGAGAGTCCAGAGGAGGTTCACAAGGATGATTACGGGAATGAAGGGGTTAACATATGAGGAGCACTTGGCAGCTTTGGGCCTGTACTCACTCGAATTTAGAAGAATGTGGGGGATCTCATTGAAACCCACCAAATGTAGAAAGGACTAGATGTGGAGAGGATATTTCCTATGGAGGGGGTATTCAGAACTAGAGAGCACAGCCTCAAAACTGAGGGGTGACCCTTTAGAACAGAGGTAAGGAGGAATTTTTTAGCCAGAGAGTGGTGAATCTGTGGAATGTTCTGCCACAGACTGCGGTGGAGGACAAGTCCATGGGTATATTTAAGGTGGAAGTTGTTAGTTTCTTGATTGGTCAGGGCATCAAAGGGAACACAGGTGTATGGGGTTGAATGTGATCCAGGATCAGCCATGATGGAATGACAGAGCAGACTCGATGAGCTGAATGACCTAATTCTGCTCCTGTGTCGCATGGTTTTATAATTATGAGATAAGGTAGATAATCTCAGGCTGGAACTGTCAAATATTCAAGCAGGGGTTCCCAACTTTGTGTCCATAGACTTTGCGGTTAATGATAGGGGTCCATTGCACAAAAAACGTTGGGAGCCCCTGTACTAGAGGGTGTAGTGTTAAGTTTAGAGGGGAAAAAGTTTTAAGGATATGTGTGAGGCAAGTTTTTTGACACAGTGGAAGGTATCTGGAATACATTGGTTGAGGAGGTGGTAGAAGTAGCCACATAGGCAGCATTTAAAAGCATTTAGACAGACACATGAACAGGAATGGAGTACAGGGGCAGAGACCATGTACATGCAGATGTGATTATTAAGTAGCCATCATGGTTGTTGCAGACATAATGGGGCAAAGAGCCTGTTCCTGTGGTATACTGTTACAGTATATGTTCTGTGTATTGATACAACTGAAGATGGATTCTATGAGCTGTATAAAATATTTGCACTGTTTATTACAGATATATGACCCATGTAGCCACTCCCTTGCACACCTTCCAAACATTCCCCACACTTAGAAAACTGCATCTGATGAAACGTGGTTGTTGAGCAACCATTTCATTGGCCTCGAGTGACAAAAAAAAATTGGTAAAAATTAAGGTCTTCATGTTTTGATGTTATTTACTCAAGAATGTTCACAACATTTAGGAACGAAACAGGTGAGGTTCCAACAACTTTTCTGAAGAACTTCCAACCTGGAGATTGTACCAAAGGGCTGGGGAATGTCAATCTCACATATCTGTTCATAGCTGCTGCAATATTTCACAATCTTACATCTCTTCCAAAATTTTATCAGTGACAGCTGGGGAACTTTATTACAGTTCCCTCAGACTGGAGTAGGACTATTTTAATTATTTTTTAGAAAGACAGAAAAAGCCAAGCAAACAAATGTATAACAGAAGTTCATTTTCAGGGATGTAGGCTGGACATCTAGGTATCACTTCAATCACTGTACAGACTTTCAACACCTACATTCCAGTGGGAACTAAAGGTCACTGGTGACTCCAGATCTTTGCCTTTTTCTCAACCACAATGATTGTGGGGAATTCTGTGCCTATTCCTTTGCAGAACCAAACTGTACAAACGGACAAGAATAAACCAGAATAAATGGATAATCTTGTAAATTGTAATATTAAAATATTTTTCAACTACATGCACCATTTTTTAGATCCAGGGAACATCACAGGAATAAATTTAGGACCTTCCTGAATCAGGGTGCTGGTAAAATTTGTTTCTAAGCGTTCTTCCTTTGTCTCACTCTTTTATCTCGAAAACAACATTAACTGGTATATAACTGGTTTCTGAATATTTTCCAATATTTTTATTCGCCATCTCTCTAAGTGCCATCAAAATCCTTAGGTTTACTATCACTGACAGCTTGTAAGTTATCATCTCTATTTATATATTATACTCGGTCAGCATCAATCAATCCAAGATATTATTAAAAAAAGCCATTTAGTGAACCGCAGAGGGTAAGTGAAGCAGGACAACACTGATATGTGCTATATTTTGCTTCAAATAACCCAGGAACAGAAGATTGTCTCTAAGTGAAGTATTAGACTGGAAGATGGTCTTAGTATGTTTAACCTTAAGATTTTTGTAATAAATTTCAAAGCTTTGAACTTCTACTTGTTTTGATATTGCCCTACCAGTGTTGTTAGCCCTGTTTGTGGTTGCAGGGCCTCAGTGGGAACAGCATGGCACTCATTTAGCTATGAATCCTCTTATTCCATATCCACTTTCCAATTTATTGAGCCAAATTCACTGTACTGACTTTAGCTGGTTCTGCTTGTATTTCATTCAATCTACTGTAAAACTGCACAAAGAAGTTGAATGAACCTGATTTGGTGTAATCATCTGCACCTTCACAACTACAAGTCTCCTCATTCCGTTACATTCACAAAATGTAATGTATAAGGATTTCAGTAAGGCATTTGATAAGGTCCCCCATCCAAGGCTCATTCAGAAAGTAAGGAGGGGTGAGATCCAAGGAGACCTTGCTTTGTGGATCCAGAATTGGCTTGCCCACAGAAGGCAAAGAGTGGTTGTAGATGGTTTGTATTCTGCATGGAGGTTGGTGACCAGTGGTGTTCCACAGGGATCTGTTCTGTTGCCTTTCCTCTTTGTGATTTTTATAAATGACCTAGATGAAGACGTAGAAGGGTACATTAGTAAGCTTGCTGATGACAAAGGTTGGGGGTGTTGTGGATAGTCTGGAGGGATTTCAGAGGTTATAGCGGGACATCGATAGAGTGCAGAACTGGGCTGAGCAGTGGCAGATGGACTTCAACCCGGATAATTGTGAGGTGCAAACACGAGAAAATCTGCAGATGCTGGAATTTCAAGCAACACATAAAAGTTGCTTGACGAAGGGTCTCAGCCCGAAACGTCGACTGTACCTCTTCTTAGAGATGCTGCCTGGCCTGCTGCGTTCACCAGCAACTTTTATGTGTGTTAAGTGTGAGGTGGTTCATTTTGGTAGGTCAAATATGATAGCAGAATATAGTATTAATGGTAAGACTCTTGGCAGTGTGGAGGATCTGAGAGATCTTGGGGTCCGTGTCCACAGGACACTCAAAGCTGCTGCACAGGCTGACAGTGTTGTTGAGAAGGCATATGGTGTGTTGGCATTCATCAACCGTGGGATTGAGTTTAAGAGCTGTGAGGTAATGTTACAGCTATATAAGACCTGGGTCAAATCCCACTTGGAGTACTGTGTTCAGTTCTGGTCACCTCACTACAGGAAGGATGTGGATACTATAGAGAGGGTGCAGAGGAGATTTACAAGGAAGTTGCCTGGATTGGAGGGCATACCTTATGAGAATAGGTTGAGTGTACTTGGCCTTTTCTCCTTGGAGTGACGGAGGATGAGAGGTGACCTGATAGCTGTATAAGATGATGAGAGGCATTGCCAGAGGCTTTTTCCCAAGGCTGAAATGACTAACATGAGGGGGCATAGTTTTAAAGAGCTTGGAAGCAGGTACAGAGGGGATGTCAGGGGTAAGTTTTTCACACAGAGAATGGTGGGTGCATGGAATGCACTGCCAGTGGCGGTGGTGGAAGCGGATACAATAGGATCTTTTAAAACAGTGGTCCCCAACCTCCAGGCCGCGAAACAGGCAAGGGTGCAGTGCTAACCGGAGCACACCCAGCACATCTTTATGAAAAAAGCCAAAATAAACAAGCTAATTAATTAAGTGCCACCCGGCATGTAAATGTCGGCCCAGATCAGAGGCGATTGCCGACTTCACTTGCTCTACGCAATGTTCACTCCTCTTTCCAGGGTGCGGGAGCCTTTAGCTGTTCCATTGTTTGGTCAATTTAAATGCCAGTCCAGACAGGCTGAAAAGACAGGGCTGTCAGGATCAAGGTGACATGTTGACTCTACACAAACTTCTAATAAAATATAGGCGCTGCCGTGCTTTCTTTGTAATGACAGTTACGTGCTGGTCCCAGGACAGATCCTCTGACACTTTTCAGAGAGAGAAACATCGATCCTTAATGCCGAAGAATTTAAAATTATTGACCCTCTCCACCTCTGTTCCTCCGTTCCAGACTGGCTTCTGGGTGGCACCTAATTAATTAGCTTGTTTATTTTGGCTTTTTTCTTAAAGATGTGCTGGGTGCGCTCTGGCTACCGCTGCACCCCTGCATGCTTTGCGGCCTGGTATCAGTCCGCGGCCTGGAAGTTGAGGACCACTGTTTAAAGAGACTCTTGGATAGGTACATGGAGCTTACTTTATAATTTATTGTCGCCAAACAATTGATACTAGAACGTACAATCATCACAGCGATATTTGATTCTGTGCTTTGCACTCCCTGGAGTATAAGGCGATAGTAAATATTAAAAAATTTAAATTATAAATCATAAATAGAAAATAGAAAAGGGAAAGTAAGGTAGTGCAAAAAAAAACCAAGAGGCAGGTCCAGATGGTTGGAGGGTACGGCCCAGATCCGGGTCAGGATCCGTTCATCAGTCTTATCACAGTTGGAAAGAAGCTGTTCCCAAATCTGGTCATACGAGTCTTCAAGCTCCTGAGCCTTCTCCCGGAGGGAAGAGGGACGAAAATTGTGTTTGCTGGGTGGGTCGTGTCCTTGATTATCCTGGCAGCACCGCTCCGACAGCGTGTGGTGTAAAGTGAGTCCAAGGATGGAAGATTGGTTTGTGTGATGTGCTGCGCTGTGTTCATGATCTTCTGCAGCTTCTTCCGGTCTTGGACAGGACAACTTCCATACCAGGTTGTGATACACCCTGGAAGAATGCTTTCTATGGTGCATCTATAAAAATTAGTGAGGGTTTTAGGGGACAGGCTAAATTTCTTTAGCTTTCTCAGGAAGTAAAGGTGCTGGTGGGCCTTCTCGGCAGTGGACTCTGCTAGGTTGGACCAAGTCAGGTCATCTGTGATATTGACCCCGGGGAACTTAAAGCTTTTGACCTGTTCCACTTGCGCACCACCGATGTAAAAGGGGTTGTACGGTCTGCTACTCCTTTTGAAGTCAACAACCAATTCCTTCATCTTGCTGACGTTGAGGGATAGGTTATTGTCTTCGCACCATGCCACCAGGTTCTTAATTTCCTCTCTGTACTCAAACTCATCATTACCCGAGATTCGGCCTACAATTGTGGTGTCATCAGCAAACTTATATATTAAGTTCAATGGAAACTTGGCTACACAATCATGGGTGTACAGTGAGTACAGCAGGGGGCTGAGTACACAGCCTTGTGGGGCACCAGTGCTCAGAGTGATTGTAGAGGAGAGCTTGTCCCCTATTTTTACAGCCTGTGTCCTGTCTGTTGAAGATCCAGCTGCAGATCTGAGTGCGAAGGCCCAGGTTCCGGAGCTTAGGAATCAGTTTATTTGGAATGATGGTATTAAAGGCAGAGCTGTAGTCAATGAAAAGGAGCCTTACGTATGCATCCTTATTCTCCAGGTGTTCTAAGGAGAAATATAGGGCCAGAGAGATGGCATCTGCCGTTGACCTGTTGCTCTGGTAGGCGAATTGCAAAACTTCGAGGTTGACTGGTAGGCTGTGGTTGATGTGTGCCATAACCAATCTCTCGAAGCACTTCATAGCAATTGATGTCAGAGCCACAGGTCAATAGTCATTCAGGCATGCCACCTTGCTCTTCTTCGGCACTGGGATTATTGTTGCCTTCTTAAAACATGAGGGGATCTTAGACTGAAGCAAGGAGCAGTTGAAGATGTCAGCAAGCACTCCAGCTAGCTCGCTTGCACAGGCCCGGAGAATCCATCCCGGGATGCCATCTGGGCCCGTCGCCTTCCTTGGATTTATCTTCAGGAAGGCCCTTCTAACATCCTCCTCAGTGACGATGAATCTCGATGCCACCAGGTCCGGTTCATCCAGAGGAAGTGGGACACTCCTCTTCTGTTCGAATCTTGCGTAGAATACGTTAAGTTCATCAGGAAGAGAAATGCCACAGTTATTGATATTCCCAGCCTTTTCTTTGTGCCCAGTGATCTCATTTAGACCCTGCCATAGTCTACTGGCAATCCTCTGGTTAGCCTGGGCTTCCAACTTGGCTCGATATTGCTTAGAAAAATAGAGGGCTATGCGGTCAGGAAATTCTAGGCAGTTTCTAGAGTAGGTTAAATGGTCGGCACAACATTGTGGGCCGAAGGGCCTGTAATGTGCTGTATATTTCTATATCCTTTGTTTAAAATTTTTTCAGGACATCACCTACAATGTTAAAGTTAGAAGAAAGTGCCTCCTTTACATAGTGTGAAGCCTCTGTATTTATATCACAGCAAGGCATCACAAGGGACTCTGCTACAGTGAACAAGATTATGATTGTGTAAGCATCTGTAATGAGGTCTGAAAGGGGTCTTGAACATGATAGATTGCAGTCCAGATCTTCACAAATATGAATATTGTGAAGAATGAGGCACTGAATACCTCCACGTTGAAAGCTGGAGTTTGCAACACACTATTTAGAGATTCACATGATTCCTATAAATGATCCTGCTCAGACATTTCCATGTGAATACTATATCACCAGTCAGCCGAAGTAACACCTACCACAAGATTGCCAACAACAGTAAATTAATAGATACACAGTCAACCCCTTTAAGCCCGCAATGTGTAGATATTCAACAAAGCTGGTCCTTTGAGTATGACAGATTGCGGTGTTGCTGTGGCAATGTAGCACTGATACCTTTCTACATACCTGCCCCTACACCATCTCCCTCACTACCATTCAGGGCCCAGAAGAGTCTTTCCAGGTGAGGGACTTCACCTGTGAATCTTTTGGGGTCATCTTCTGTACCTGGTGCTCCGGGTGTTGCCTCATGTATGTTGATGAGACCTGACATAGATTGAGAGATCACTGTGCCAAGCATCTACACTCCAGCCGCCGGAAAAAAAATGGGATCTCTTGTTGGCCACCCATTTCAATTCTACTTCCCATTCCTATACTGACATGTCAATCCATGGCCTCCTTTACTGCTGCAAAGAGGCTACATTCAGGGTTGGAGGAGCAACACCTTATATTCTGTCTGGGTAGCCTCCAATCTGTCGGCATGAATATCGATTTCTCGAACTTAAGAGTAATTGCCCACTCCCCTTCACCATTCCTGTTTCCTTGCCTCAGCTGATCTCCTTCCCTGCCCATTGCCTCCTTCTGCTGCTCCTCCTGCTTCCTTTTCTTCCATGGTCTTCCCCCTTCTCCCATCAGATTCCCCCTTCTCCAGCCCTTTATCTCTTTCGTGAGACACAAACATTAGCATAGTTCTATTATGGGCAAATACAACTAGCATGGATGGGTAAAATGTTGGCATGGACATGGTAGGGCCTAACAACCTGTTCTCTGTGCTGTGTAACTCTCTGACTCTATGTTGAAACATCAGGAAGTCTGGGATTCCACACATGCGCAGCCAGGCATGGAAGCCCATGGTAGGCCGAGGGAGGGATTGAGCTGCACCTGTCACTTCTCTCTGGCACTGGATTTCTCAAGAAGGCCAAGGGTGAGCTGATCTAGCTGAGACTGTCCAGTGTTAGTCTGGGTAATCACCATGCAAGCCCTAGACCAGGTGCGCCTACTATCAAAGAATGTGGCTGCTTTAGAATTTGATTTTAAGAGTTGCCCTGGTGAACAAACACACTCATCTCAATCCACATATCTTTAAAAGTCCAGTGAGCTCTCCATCTTGTGTGGAGATGATGGCTTTGATATTTCAGGAAGCTTTCTATGAAAGCTGTGCATGTTAATTCTGAATTTTAAATAAAGGACTGGCATTGAAATTGCATCTTTCACATCTTTAGGATATCATAATTTGATTTACATTCATAGTACTACTTTCCAGAGTGACCTATTTGTCTTAAGACATGAAGCAGTGTAGGAGGTACCAAACTTGCTTGAAACACTTTATAGAAATACATTTTGTGGATAAGAAGTATTGGTAAATTACATACTTGTTTAGTTTACTCAAACCTTCCATTATTCACTTTGATGTTTGATATTTCAATAGTTTTATGAACATGATTGCTGATTTCAAATTAAACCTGCAGAAGATTTGGTGAGTCATCAAAACAGGTATCAATATGATAGTTTTATTGTAAACAATAAGCTGACAGAAAACATAACCATTCACAAAAACAATTGAGTCCTCTGTATTACTCCTTAGATAAATAAATAATTCTTTGCCAGTATTTGAACAAGTTTAATAATATTACTTAAACAAAGACAAATAATAATTGCTCAAAATCTATTTTAAATGAAACAGCAAGGTTTAAATTCTTCTCTCACACTGGAGTTTGATAAGTTGAAAATGGCCATGCAGCTTGATAGACCGTAATTTATCCAGTTTATTAGCATTTCTATTTCACACAAACTTATGACTTATGAACTGTACCTTGTTTATAAGATGCCAGAACCATGTCTTCATCTTCCACTTCAAAAACAGTATCGACATCTATCTTCTTCTGCCTCAAGATCTCCTTCAAATTTGTATAATCATTATTCAATAAGGCCTGAAAAAATGTTGCTTTGAGTGTTTTGGCATCGTTGGCACGAGAACATTTTTTTTCCATTTTCAAAGCAAAGCAGGTCTAGCTGCTTATGGTAATGCTAAATAAATTGGGCTTGCAATACACTAGCAACACAAACACTTTGGCATTTCTGCACAACGAGTGTAATTTTATGAGTCAATCATGTGGGCACTTCTATTTATAGTCTGACTTTTATAAATGTTATCGTAGATTCACAAGCTTTTTCATATTTTCTAACCTTGTCCTCATCTGGTCTTAATGCAAAATCTCGCAAATAGGGACAGACATATAGTTAAGTCCAATGGGGATCATTGGTTGCAATCAGGGTTTCCATCCCCTAAAATGAGGGGTTCTTGAGGACAGCTTCAGGACTCTTGACGATAGATCATCAAACTGAAACAGCTGCTGCCTATTTCCAGCGTTTTCTCCCTTGGTTTCGGGTTTCCTGTATCTACATATTCTTCTCTTCAACAGCCTCAGCATTCTTTGAACTTTGCTGCTACGAACAGACAAGGCAGGAGTTCAGGGCCATCAAGAGTCGTAAGATGCGTAGATGATTTTCTAATAATTACAAAGTAATATATATTTTAAAACCATACTCCTATGATAATTTGCTTCACTTACTTTTTAAGTTAAGTAAAAATACCTCATTCACTGCACCTTTCTGTTAACAAATCCTGCTCCCTCTGAACATGTTATGTAAACATTGTAATGCTACTTTAATACCATGGTGGCAGCAAAGGAATGATTTAGATTTTGTTTCATTAACTTTTTGGCTGCCTAGACTTTTGCAGGCTTGTGACTGTCAATGTACAGCAACCAGAGATAGAATTCAGTAGGCCACTGTCTCTGCAGGCATCCTGGAACATGCGAAGAAGCTAATCTTCAATTAAATAATCAGAACAAAGGTTGAAGATTGGTTCTTAAACAAGGGATGAAAGATAACCCGGGGCCAGCAAGAACAGAGAGTTTTAATATTACCGGCATCTTACTGAATGTTGGTGCAAAGTCGAAGGGCTGAGTGGCCTACCCTTCTCATAATGTAGTTGTTCATAATTAATCCTTAATGAGCTCCCCAGGAGAAATTTTGGCATGCCATAGTGGATAGACTGAGAGCAGAAGTTCAAACATTTGGAAACCTGACAGTGACCTGGGTTCAGCCAGTCAACCTTCAGGCTTAAAAAACAATCAAATGGGGGAACTCAGCAGGTTGACCTGTATCTGTTGGGGGAAAGAAATCATCAATGTTTAACAGGTCAAAAGTCCTAATGCATGTTTTCCATCTGAAACACTGACAATTCCTACTCTTACCCCATTCCTCCTAGCCCAGATGCTGAGTTCCTCCAGCAGATTGTTTGCTGCTCCAGATTCCATCATCTTGTGTCACAACTTTCAGCATTTACTGAGACTAATATTAGGCAGCAATCCAACCCCAGGAGCAGATCAATAATTAAATGTAGTCATAAAGTTCAACTGGCATTACAGGTTTTGCAGCAAATAGTGATGTTCTCAGCCCTTGGCAAATGCAGCAGCTAAAGAAAGGAGAGGACTTCTTGAAAGGGAAGCTGTGAATCTTTACAGCATTGCAAGTGTGGCAGGAGGAACATGAATGCACAACACTGGTACTCCACCCTGCACCCCATTCTGTCCCACATCTAAAAACCCCGAAACAAATCCCCTTGTGAGTGCGATCAGACTACAACAGCTCCTCCCCCAGATGGGGATTGGACCACTGGAATTGGGGTCATGGACCAGTCCTACCTGGGGCTGTCCCTTCCTTTCTTATCAGATTCTATAAGCTGCAATCCTTCGTAGGCTCCACCGATCACTTCCCAGTTTCTGTCATTCCTTTCTCTTCTACCTGGCTCCATCTTCCCATTAGCCTTTTCCCACCTGAATCCTCATATCACTTGCCAGATTATCCCTAACTCACTCCCTTCAACTCCTTTTGCTAAACACCTCCCCTTTACAATCTCAGTCCTGATGCAGGATCTCAACCCAAAATGCTGACCGTGACCTTCCCTCTACAAATGCTGCCCGACCTGCTGAGGTTCTCGAACAGCTTGCTTGTTCTTTCCTCTCCAGAATCCTGTATCCGCAGTCTCTCGTGCCGTTAGTTCACACCTGACGGGATGCAAAGCCAACAACTCAGGCTGAGTTCTGGCCAGAGAAACTTCTGGCCCAGAAGGTGCAGCTCTACAGATTTCTGTCCTTCCCATTCAAAGCTCTGCTCTCTTTCTCTGCCTACATAGGCTGTCCCAGCTATCATCCACGTCATCCAGTTTAAATCAGGATGTAGATCTTAATATATTCAATTCATGGTAAGAATTCTTCCTAAAGGCATGGATTGGCCTTGATATTTCTGTCCAGAGGAATGAGTAGTAAACTTCAGGAGAAGATACTAGCATCTAAGCATGTTCATTGTACCTGGTTTTCACAATAAGTTGCCAGCAATTAGGGAAGCAATATTACAGAATCTGAGGTCCATCAGAAGGTGATTTTCTGAAAAAACTGTTTGAAGCAAAGAGATTAGATTACAACATCCAGACTGATATAGATTTAAAAATGATAACTAATCATAAAATGCAGAAAACTATATAAAATAATCCCCAGGATTTTAGGACCGATGTATGAAGAGAGATTGTTTTAATTAGAATTGTGTTCACTGGAGAATGAGACAAGACAAAACAATGAATCAGGACAACAAGTTGTAATAAAAGGGTCCTTTTCAGGCTGGGGGATCACCTTATACAGCACCCCAAGCATTGGTTCTTGCCCCTCATTTGTTTAATACTTGCATTAAAGACCTGGAGGAGGGAACAAAATGTAAGGTTTCCAAGTACACCCATGATAAGAAAATAGTTTGAGGGGCAAGTTGTAATGACGATATTTGATTCTGCAACAGGATATATATAGTTTGAATGAATGGGCATGAACTTGGCAGATAGAGTTTAATGTGGGTAAGTATGAGATCATGCACTTTGATAAGACCAATTAAAAAGTAGAGTATTACCTAAATGGAGAGAGTCTGCAAATGAATGAATCTCAGAAAGATTTAGGTATTACAGTGCATGCATTACCAGAAGTTAGCAGACATGTCCATATGTACGGAAGAAGACAAATATTATGTTGGTCTTTATTGTGAAATGGTTGGAGTTTAGGAGTGTGAAGGACTTGTTACAGTAAGACAGGTGTTAGTGAGGTCATGCCTGAGTGTTGTGCACAGATTTGCGACCAGATATAGCAGCAATGGAGGCAGTCCAAAAGAGATTCACCAGGCTTCTTCCTGGGATGAGCGGGATGCCCTTTCCAGGGAGGCTAAACAGTTTGGACCTGTATTCCTTTGAGTTTGAAAGAACAAGGGATTCAAACATACAAGATCCTGAAGTGGTTTCACAGGGCCAGTTTGAAGAGATCTCTGACAGATTACAATCAACATATCACCTGCAGAACCAGAGGAGATAAGTACTCAATCACTGTTACACCACCATCAGGAAAGCTTATTGTGCCATCTGCACCCACACTTCGGCAAGACTGATCACCTGGCTGGGCTTACCCCTGGCAAATAGACAGAAACTGAAGACCACAAGACCAGAAGTCAAGGCCACAAAGGTATGGTCAAGGGAGATGGAGGAACATGTATAGGACTGCTCTGAATTGGTGGACCAGACCATATTCTGAGATTCATCTTTGTATCTGGATGAATATGCCGAAACCATTACCAGTTTCATCAAGACCTGCATAGATGAAGTCCCAAACCAGAAGCCCTGGATGAATCAGTAGATCAGAGTCTGCTGAGGATGAGATCTGAGGCATTTAACACTACCAAGCCAAGATCTTACAAGAGGTCCAGGTACATACCATGGAAGCACAAAAACCATTCTGCATGAAATTAGAGACAATCAGATGCATGACAGCTGTGGAAGGGTTTGCATGTCATTACTTCCTATAGGTGAAACTATAAGATCATAAGACATAGGAGTAAAATTAAGCCATTCAGCCCATCGAATCCACTCATCATGGCTGATCCCGGATCCCATTCAACCCCATGCACCTGTCCTCTCACCATATCCCTTGATACCCCGACCAATCTGGAATCTATCAACTTCCGCTTTAAATATACCGATAGACTTGGCCTCCACAATAGTCTGTGGCAGAACATTCCACAGATTCACCACCCTTTGGCTAAAAAAGCCCTCCTTTCTTCTTTTCCAATATTTTTATTAATTTTACATATAAGAATACAGAGTACAAGAAAAAAATATATATCAATACATTATACTAAATTGCATATAAAGACTCCTTACCCTATATTCATACAGATTAATTAATTTTTAGCATTGAAATATAGTAATTTTATTATATAAAAAAATCTAACCCACTATCAAGACCGAAGCTGATGAATAAAGAAAAAAAGGGGAAAAGATGATTAGTCATCATCTGTGCTTCAACAGCAAATCAAAGGGTTTGAAAATAATTCAAAAAACGGTACCCACAATGTTTGAAAATCTTGGCTAGATTCAGAGATCGAACATCGAATCTTCTCTAAATTTAAGTATGACGACACATTACATAACCATTGGGCATGAATAGGAGGGGCCACATCTTTCCATTCGAGCAAGAGTGTCCTTCTGAACAGAATGAGAAATAAAAGTCAATATGTGCAAGTCAGGTGACTCCAAAATAATATCCTTTCCTCCAACAATACCAAATAAAGCGGTCAAAGGATTAGGCTTAAATTCTACTTTGAGAAATATCGAGAAAGTTTGAAATACTTCTTTCCAATATTTTCCAAGACTCGGACATGTCCAAAACATATGAATGAGTGAAGCTTCTCCATTATTACATTTATCACAACACGGAGATATATCTAAATAAAAACGAGACAACTTATCCTTGATCATATGGGCGCTATGGACCACTTTAAATTGTAGGAGAGAGTGGCGGGCACATAACGATGAAGTGTTAACCAATTAAAAAATTTGATTTCAAGTTTCCTCAGAAATTGAAGCCTGTATATCTTGTTCCCAAAGATTTTCTGCTGTTCTAAAAGGTCACCCCTCAATTTTGAGTCTGTGCCTTCTAGATCTGGATACCCTCACCAGTGGGAACATGCTCTCCACACCCACCCTATCTAGTGCTATTAACATTCCTGGTTTCAATAAGATCCCCACAGATTCTTCTAAAGTCCAGTGAGTACAGCCAAAGCTGCTAAATGCTCCTTATATATTAACCCCTTCATTCTCGGAATCATCCTTGTGAACCTTCTCTGGACTCTCTCCAATGACGACACATCCTTTCTGAGATATGGGGCCCAGAACTGTTGACAATACTCCAAGTGTGGCCTGACTAGTGTCTTATAAATCCTCAGCATTATCTCCTTATTTTTATATTTTATTCCCCTTGAAATAAATGCCAACCTTGCATTTGCCTTCTTCGCCACAGACTCAACCCATGAATTTAGCTACTGGGAGTCCTGAATGAGGACTCCTATGTCCCTCTGTACCTCTGATGTTTGAACCTTCTCCCCATTTAGATAATAGTCCACATTATTGTACCTTTTACCAAAATGCATTATTGTACATTTCCCAACACTATATTTCATCTGCCACTTTTTGCCCATTCTTCCAATTTGACTAAGTCCTGCTGCAATCACATTGCTTCCTCAGCACTACCTATCCCTCCACCTATCTTTGTATCATCCACAAACTTTGCCACAAAGCCATCAGTTTTACCATCTAAATCATTGACAAAAAATGTGAAAAGTAGCAGTCTCAATACTGACCCCTGAGAAACACCACTAGTCACTGGCAGCTAGTGACTGGAGAAGGCCCCCTTTATTCCCACTCACTGCCTCCTGCCTGTCAGCCATTCCTCTATCCATGCCAGTATATTTCCTGTAACACCAAAGGATTTTATCTTGTTAAACAGCCTTATGTGAGGGACTTTATCAAATGCCTTCTGAAAATCTAAGTCAATGACAGCCACTGCCTCTTTTTTTGTCCACCTGCTTGTTATTTCCTCGAAGAATTCTAACAGATTGGTCAGGCAAGATTTCCCTTCACAGAAACCATGCTGACTTTGACTTATTTTATCATTAGCCTCCAAGTACCCCAAAAGCTCATCCTTAATAATGGACTCCAACTCTTTCCCAGCCACTGAGGTAAGGCTAACTAGCCTATGATTTCTTCTCCTTTATCTTCTTTCCTTCTTAAAATGACATTTGCAATTTTCCAGTCCTCTGGGGCCATGCCAGAATTAAAGGATTCTTGAAAGATCATGACCAATGCATCTGTTATCTCTTCAGCAACCTCTCTCAGGACTCTGGGATGCAGTCCATCTGGTCTAGGTGACATCCACATTTCAGCCCGCCTAGCACTTTATCCTTTATAATAGTAATGGCACTCACTCCTGCTCTATTACACTCACAGACCTCTGGAAGACAGCTGGTGTCTTCAACAGTAAAGACTGAAGCAAAGAACTTAATAAGTTCATCTGCCATTTCTTTGTCCCCCATTACTATCTCACCAGCATCATTTTCCAGTAGTCCAATATCAACTCTCACCTTCCTTTTATTCTTTATATAACTGAAAAAAACTTGCAATATCCTGCTTTATGTTATCGGCTAGTTTGCCCTCATATTTTATTTTCCCTTCTTATAGGTTTTTTAGTTACCCTTTGTTGGATTTTCAAAACTTCCCAATTATCCAACTTCCCACTCACTTTTGTTACCTTATATGCCCTTTTCTTGGCTTTTGTTCAGTCCTTAACTTCCCTTGTCAGCCACGAATGCCTAGCACCAAGATTCAAGAACAACTTCTTCTGTGGGACATATCTATCCTGCGCCTTGTGAATTATTCCCGAAAACTTCAGCCAGCTCTTTTCTGCCATCATCCCTGCCAGTATCCCCCTCCAATCTACCTGGGCAAGCTCCTCTATCATGCCTCTGTAATTCCCTTTATCCCATTGCGATACTGGTACATATGAGTTATGCTTCTCCCTCTCAAACTCCAGTATGAATTCAATCATATCATGATCACTGCCTCCAAAGGGTTCCTTTACATTAAGCTGACTAATAAAATCTGGATAATTACACAACACCCAATCTAAGATGGCCTTTCCCCTAGCAGGCTCAAGCATAAGCTGCTCTCAAAAGCCACCTTGTAGGCATTCAACAAATTCCCTCTCTTGCACTTCAACACCAAACTGATCTTCCTAATCCCCTTGCATATTGAATTCCCCCATTAAAATTGTGACATTACCCTTATTGCATGCCCTTTACAGTTCCTTTTGCAATCTCAACCCCATATCTTGGTTACTACTTGGAGCCTATATATGATTCCCATAATGTTTTTTTTTTACCCATGCAGTTTCTTAACTTCACCCACACAGATTCAATATTCTCTGACCCTATGTCACCTCTTTCTAAAGATGTAATTCCATCTCTTACCAACAGAGCCACACCACTGCCTATGCCTTCCTGCCTCCTTTTGATACAAAGTATGTCCTTTAATGTTAAACTCCCAACTATGACGTTCTTTCAGCCATGACTCAGTGATGCCCACAGCGTCATACCAACCAATCTCTAATTGTGCCACAAGCTCGTCCACCTTATTCTGAATATTACGTACATTTAAATACAGAACCTTTTGTCCTGCATTCTTTACCCTTTTGAATTTCGCCTCTGTGGTACAACTTAACTATTTGCTCTGTCTGTAGTTGTACCCAATTATTGGCTTGTCCTTCCTTACATTCATATTGCATATCACATCATCTACTTGTAAACCTGCTGGTTCATCCTCAGCTCTATCATACTGGTTCCCATATCCCTGCCATTTTAGTTTAAACTACTCCCAACAGCTCTAGTAAACATGCCCACAAGGATATTGGTCCTTTTGGGATTCAAGTGCAACCTGTCCCTTTTGTGCAGGTCACACCTGCCCCCACTCCAAATCTTCAACCACGCTTTCATTCACCACTTCATTCTATTCCTACCCCCACTGTCATGTGACACAGGCAGCAATCCCGAGATCAGCAATCAGCTCTATAAAACTCTGGTTAGGCCACACTTGGAGTATTGTGTCCAGTTCTGGTCACCTCACTATAGGAAGGATGTGGAAGCATTGGAAAGGGTACAGAGGAGATTTACCAGGATGCTGCCTGGTTTAGAGAGTATGCATTATGATCAGAGATTAAGGGAGCTAGGGCTTTACTCTTTGGAGAGAAGGAGGATGAGAGGAGACATGATAGAGGTGTACAAGATAATAAGAGGAATAGATAGAGTGGATAGCCAGCGCCTCTTCCCCAGGGCACCACTGCTCAGTACAGGAGGACATGGCTTTAAGGTAAGGGGTGGGAAGTTCAAGGGGGCTATTAGAGGAAGGTTTTTTACTCAGAGAGTGGTTGGTGCGTGGAATGCACTGCCTGAGTCAGTGGTGGAGGCAGATACACTAGTGAAGTTTAAGAGACTACTAGACAGGTATATGGAGGAACTTAAGGTGGGAGCTTATATGGGAGGCAGGGTTTAAGGATCGGCACAACATTGTGGGCCGAAGGGCCTGTACTGTGCTGTACTATTCTATGTTCTATGTTCTATTACTACCCTTGAGGTCCTGCTTAGATTTGCTGAAATGTCTCTGTGTACGCTGGCATCAGAGAAGAAGCTGACCTTAGTCGCAGAGTGATGATCCAGTCTTCCACTCATTATTATTAGGATTGTTATTGGCATTGGCACAGAAAAGGACTATAACCAGACCATACTAGGGTTTAGACTCCACTGGAGCCTCCTCACATGTTACTTTATCAATGCCTGACAGCGTAATTACCTATTCCATCCACCTCTCTGTTCTCACCGGAGAGACAATGAAGCTAGTGGATACAGAAGTGTTTTATTCAACAAAATGAGACTTTCTTGGAGGAAGTTTGACCCAATATTACATGAGATTTTATATGCTGAAAATCAAAGGTAACAGCAGGGCAATTCTATAGTTACAATGTAACCACAAAGCTTCCTATGAGTTACATATAATTTTCACACACCACCTTCTTCGCAGCCACACTCCAGGCGCCCAAAATGAATGCTACTCAGTATTGTCTGATTTGCAATCAAATGGTGTCCACAGCCCCAGGAAAGCTATTGTTCAGGGCTGCATTTAAAATTTAATCTACAATCCATGTTCATGTCTGAAGAATGGCTGCTGCTGAATTTAATTGTTTGTTATATATCCTAACTCCAGAATATGCCCAAACACTCTCTAGCCTCTGTTTGAAAGTACCTTATGTTGTTTGCCTCAATCACTCTGTATGATATTGCCTCATTCTCACCATCGTCCCCTCCTTCTTCTCTTGGTGATAAACTTACTGTATATTGCTTCTAGTTAAGTTTTTCCCAACATGTGGAAACATTTTATGCCAATAAGATAACATTTTCTTCCCTCTCCTATTGTACTGAACTCCCTGTGGAAACTGGCCTTGGCAATGTGGACTTTGTGCATTTGTTGTGCCCAGATCCCATTGCACCTGGAAATTGTGTTTGCAAGTAGTTTGAGAGTTCAGAAATTGAGTTATCTGGCCTCAGTGAAAGTGTTCTGCAATGCTGAAAAATCTTTATGAAGGATGCTGCTGGTAGGTCTGTGGAGTTACAGTTACAATAAAGTTCACAAGAAGCTAAAAGGCTGACATTTGTCTTTAAGCATTAGGACTCTGCATCCTTAAAAAAACACCAATGTGTAACGTGGTGACTGGTCTGAGATGTTGAACTACCATGTTGTGAGCTTAAACCCGCCAAGAATTCAAAATGCAACAATCAGTTTCCTAGTTCTATGCAGATTTGGCATTCTGATTGTGGCAGTGCAATGAACCCCACACAAATGCTCTAGTTGTGTAAATACTCTGTAATACCTTAAAAATTCTAAGATTCCCAGTGCAGTGAGTAACTTGTGAAAAGTCTGTGAGAACACATGATGTTAAAACCACCAAGAAACCAAATGCAGTAAGTCCCAATTATCGCCGCAAACAGTGAAGAGGCGAGTTCAGGGATGAGCCAAGATGGTGTGTTGCAGAATCATTGCAGATGGAGTTCCGATGCCCTGGGAGTAAGGTTGAATCACTCTGCGTGCTGAAAGGAGGAGTAGGGGCCTGGACAGAGATGTTCCGATACTCATTCAACTGGCCTGGATGTGAGGTTGGATCGTTCTGGGCGCCCAGCTGATTTGAAGCGCTTGAAAGCGGCTTCAGCCTGGGCGACGGAATCTGGGCCCGGAGAGAGTCTCTGGGTGGTGTGGACTAGGCTCGGAGCTTTTTGCAGCATCGGTGCCCGGGTCCCAGTGTGAGGTGTGCCATGTAGGCAGTTTAAACAGTGGCCCATATTAGAGGTGAGAGCCGATTTCACCCACTCTCTGTGATCTTCATGCTTCTGTCCAGAGCACGGAGCCTTTCACTGTTCTGTTGTTGGGTCAATGTAAATGCTGGTCGAGATAGACTGAAAAGACAGGGTGTCAGTCAGAACAAGAGCCAAATTTGCTTGCTTTCCATGATGGGCATCTCCACGATGCTGAAGCTATGAAGACTTCCCCAGCTGTTGTGCTCTGTGCCAGCTAAAGTGATGATCTGATAAGCGAGCCTTTGGGCCTGCTCCAGGGTTCGGATCTGAGGACTGTTTTTTCTTTCTCTTGCTCAACCAGTGATGGCCTCTTGCAATTTTTTTCCTTAATTGGGTTCTTTCAGGTCTGTTAGTGGCTACCTGTGAGCAAGCAAATCTCAAGATTGTGTAATTTATTCATTCTTTGATAGTAGATGAATCTTGAATCTTGAGATAGTTAGGGCCCTGACTAAGATTTTGGTAACTTTGTTAACCACAGATGATGTACCTGAAGAGCAGAGGATAACACACATTGTGCCTTTATTTAAGATGGACAGCAGGGATGAGCCAGGAAACCACTGGCTAGTGAGCCTTACAGCAGGGTAAGTTACTGGAAGGAATTCTGAGAGATAGAATTTTCTTGTATTCGGAAAGGCATTATGATTATGACTTAAGATGTGGAAATCATGTCTGATAAATTTGATACAGTTTTTTGAAGAGGTTACCAAAAGCACTGATGAGAGCAGTGCAGTAGATGTTGCCTACTTTGTCTTTGGCAAGGCCTTTGACATGTTTCAGCATTGGAGGCTGATCCAGAATGTAAGAACATACAGGATCTATGGTATTTTGGATGTAAAATTGCCTTGGTGCCAGAAGGCAGAGGACATAGTAGAAGGTAACTTTTCTGATTTAGGGACTGTGACCACTGGTGTGCCACAGGAGGCCAATGCTGGATCTCCTGTTTGTCATATTTATTAACGATCTGGATGAAAATGTAGGTAGTGTGAAGATAGCCACCATCTTCAACGTATCAGCAAAGCCTTTGGGGGGGGAAAAAGTGTTTGCAAGTCAAGTACACAAATGTCATTGTTTCATCCTTTGTGTTTATCCATTCCCCAAATTTGACCTCATTTACAGTGACCCTGTTGCCACTCCCACTGTCCTTTCCTCTTACACTTTGCATGTCTGCGACCAGATACCTGTACACTGCTACGTTCATTTTAGGTTTCTGACTTTCTGCTCAACCGCACCTTAATCTACTCTCCCTCTTTAGAATTTAGAACAGTACAGCACAGGGACTGGTCCTTTGCCCTACTAAGTCAAGTGAGATTTATTGTCCTTTAACTACATAACGTATATAATGTGTATAGAAACAATTCAACGTTTCTTTGAACCAGCGTGTAAAGCACATAACACATGATCACTTAAGAAGGTAAGGATAAAATCTATAGATGTATCATACATAAATAACAAACTAAAGTGTATTATATTAAATATTGTAAGGTAGGGAACAGATTAACCAGTGACACTTTGAATACAATGCAGCCAGGATTTCAGCAGCCTAATGGCCTATGTCTGACATTCTGTAACTGTCAAGTATCTGTTGATGGAAACCTTTATGAGACCATGTAAGTCCTATACAATCCTGAAATCTGCTTTCACTCATAATATGGACATTTATCTGTTTAACCGAAAAGGGAGCAGCAACTTGCCAAGTGCATGCGACGACCCAAAACTGTCTCAAGCATAGATAGGACTGTTATGCAGTTTGAAACGCAGTGCATTGTCGTGAGTCAGTGGAAACACCTCTCGCCATTTTAGCTTGGTCTTATCACGCGATTTAGCCAACTTGCTCTTCAGGGCCCTGTTCTATCTTGCAGCTGCCGCAGTAGATTGTGGGTGGTTCAGATTCAAGTTCAAGTTTAATTGTCATTCAACCATACACATGAATACAGCCAAATGAACCAGTGTTCCTCCGGGGCCAAGGTATAAAACACAGTACCAACAGTCACTCACAGCACATACTACACATATATTTAAGATAGCAGAAAAACATACAGTCACAAATAAATAATGGTAAGGGCAGGTGAAATGATGCATACACTCAAGACTTTGACAACTTTGATATAAATCTACCTATAAAGTGAGGATAGTTTTCACATGGGATTTTCCTCAGGGATCCCAAACCTAGCAATCAATTCTCATCATAATAAAAATTGATCAACAGTTACAACATCAGTTCTACACATTTGATAAGCTTGTACCCATGGAGATGACAAACACAATAATAAGTACGTAATCATAGCCCACACTTTTAGGTAGCAGCCTAACATCCATTTGCAGATCCACAAATGACCTCTAGGGGGAGGGCACAGCAGTGACAGATACCGGTGGTGTCTTTTGGGATTATGTCTCCAGCCAATGATCTACTTTGCTGAAGAGTTTTCCTCTAGAGTCTCCCATCACAGGAAACATCCTCTCCACATCTAGTCTATCTAGGCCTTTCAATATTCAATAGGTTTCTATGAGATCCTGCCTCATTCTTCGGAATTCTGGAGAGTACAGGCCCAAAGCCATCAATCAATCCTCATACAATAAGCCTTTCATTCCTGGAATCATTCTCGTGAACCTCCTCAGAACCTTCTCCAAAGTCAGCACAATTTCTTAAATATGACGCCCAAAACTGCTCTCAATACTCCAAGTCAGGCCTCACCAGTGCAGACATCCCACCTCTCCCGGAAGTTCCAGGAGTCTCCCGCATATGAATAGTGGCTCCCTGATGCCCGCAAATTTATACAATATCACGGAAATCAATTTTTCTGAGAGCGAGAGAGCAAGAGCAAGCAAGCGAGAGTGCGAGAGAGCAAGCAAGCGAGAGAGCGCGAGAGCAAGCAAGCGAGAGAGAGAGAGTGCGTGAGCGAGAGAGAGAGAGCGAGAGAGAGAGAGCGAGAGCACGCCATGGTAGAGTGTTCCAAAAAAAAAGAAAATATAAAACATACGTCACCCCAGACTACACTAAAGTGTACCCCTGCCTAATAGGGGTCAAAATAATGGCAGTGATGCTCGCTGCACTGTTTGCAACAGTGACTTTTCTATTGCCCATGGTGGGTTAAGACTGTAAAAGACATGTTGAGGTGAGTTTAACAGGTGTCATTCGTTCATTAGCATAGCTAACATTATTTAAACTAGCTGACTAGCTGCTAAGGAGCTACTCTGTTGCAGACATCCCACCTCTCCCGGAAGTCTCCCGCAAATTGATGGTGCTACCTCCCTGTAATCAGTTTTTGCAGGGTGGGATGTCTGCCAGTGCCTTACAAAGATTCAGCATTACATCCTTGCTTTTATATACCTTGAAATAAATGCTAGCATTGCATTTGCCTTCCTCACCACTGACTCAACCTGCAGATTAACCTCTAGGGAATCCTGCACAAGGCCTCTCAAATCCCTTTGCACCTAGGATTTTTGAATTTTCTCCCTGTTTAGAAAATAGTCTAAGCCTTTATTCCTTCTACCGAAGTGCATGACCATACACTTCCTGACACTGTGTTCCATCTGCCATTCCTTTGCCCATTCTCCTAGTCTATCTAAGTCCTTCTGCAGACTCCCTGCTTCATCAACACTACCTGGCCCTCCATCTATCTTCATATCACCTACAACTTGGCCACAGAGCCATCAATTCTGTCAAAGAATTGGTGCAACACCGACCCTTGCAGAACAATATTAGTTACTGGCAGCCAATCAGAAAAGGCTCCCTTTATTACCACTCTTTGCCTCCTGCCAGTCAATCAGTGGTCTATCAATGCTAGTATCTTTCCTGTAATACCACGGGTTCTTGTCTCGCCATGCAGCCTCATGTGTAGTACCTTGTCAAAGGCCTTCTGAGAATTCAAGCCCATAAGATCCACTGACTCTCCTTTCACTATCCTGCTTGTTATTTCTTCAAAGAATTCTAATAAGTCTGATGGGCAACACTTTCCCTGAAGGACACAGTGCTGATTATTTAATCATGTGCCCCAAGTACTGTACCCCAAAACCACATCCTTAACAATCGACTCCAACATCTTCCCAACTACTGAGATCAGGCGAACTGGCCTATATTTTCCTTTCTTCTGCTTCTCCCCCTTCTTGAAGAATGGAGTGACATTTGCAATTTTTCAGTCCTCCGGAACTATGCCAGAATCTGTTGATTCTTGAAAGAGCATTATTAATGTCACCACAATTTCCTCAGCAACCTCCTTCAGAACCATGAGGTAGAGTCCATCTGACTTCTCAAGCACATTCTCCCGAGTAATAGCAACTGCACCCACTTCTGTCCCCTGACACTTTCAAACTTCTGGCATATTGCTAGTGTCCCTCACAGTGAAGACTGATGCAAAATACTTATTCAGTTTATCCACCATTTCCTTAACCCCCATTACTATCTTTCCAGTGTCATTTTCCTGTGATCCAATATCTACTCTCCCCTCTCTTCTACTCTTTATATATCTGAAAAAACGTAGTATCTTTTAGATATTATTGGCTAGCTTACATTCATATTCATCTTTTCCCCTTTTTTTAGTTGCCTTCTGTTGGCTTTTAAAAGTCTCCCAATCCTCTAACTTCCCATTCATTTTTGCTCTATTATATGCCCTCTCTTTTGCTTTTATTTTGGGATTGACTTTCCTTGCCAGTCACAATTGTGTCATCCTGCCTTTAGAGTACTTCTTCTTCTTTGTGATGTATTTATCCTGCGCTTTCTGACTTGCTCCCAGAAACTCCAGACATTGCTGCTCTGCTATCATCTCTGCTAGTGTCCCCTTCCAATGAATTTTGGCCAGCTCCTCTCTTATGCCTCCGTAATTCCCTTTACTCCACTGTAATACTAATACATCTGACTTTAGCTTTTCCTTTTCAAAACTGCAGGGTGAATTCTATTAGATTATGATCATCGTTTCCCAAAAGTTCCCTTACCTTAAGCTTCCAGTTCATTTCACAACACCCAATCCAGAATAGCTGATCCCCTAGTGGGCTGCAAGCTTCACCTTTAAACCTAAATTGGTCCCTGCCACAATGGTAACATAATTTGTTCAATCAGACCAGTTTCTGTTTAGATGCTGCAATTTTTTTCACAGTCACTTTCATTCCTGACTGCCACTCAATTGTGTCTCTATCTGCAGCATAATGGCATGCTATTTACATACTTTTACATACAATCTCCAATGCACTATGTAAACAACAAAGGATGCTTAATCAAACAATATATTTACAATATTACTCAAATATTACTGAAATATTAAATACGCAACAGTATCAGCGGCACGTTTTATAACATAATTGAAGTAGGTAATTAAAGAGCAGAAAAAGAGTTATAATTAATTTGTTATGTTTTATGAGAGTTCCTAAAGTAGTGAGAAGTTTCCATAGTTGGGAGACTGCTTTGCTGAGCAACTACATTCCATCCGCCAGAACAAGCGGGGTCTCCCAGTTGCCACCCATTTTAATTCCACTTCCCACTCCCATTTCAATATGTCCGTCCATGGTCTCCTCCACTGTCAGGGTGAGGCCACACTTAGGCTGGAGGAACAATACCTCATGTTCCATTTGGGTTGCCTCCAATCTGACGGGATGAACATCGATTTCTCAAACTTCCAGTAATCCTTCCCCACCTACCCTTTACCATTTCCCACCCTTGTCCCTCTCTCACGTTATCTTTTTGCCTCCCTCTGGTGCTCCCCTCTCCCTTCTTCTTTCTTCCATGGTCTTCTGTCTCTTTCACCAATCAACTCCTCAGTTCTTAGCTTCATCCCCCCCACCACTGCCTCCCAGTTTCACCTATCGCCTGGCGTTTCTCTCTTTCCCCACCTTTCAAATCTATTCCTCAGCTTTCTTTCTCCAGTCCTGCCGAAGGGTTTCGGCCGGAAATTTATTCCATCAACGCTGCCTGACCTGTTGCGTTCCTCCAGCATTCTGTGTGTGTTGCTCGGATTTCCAGCATCTACAGATTTTCTCTTGTTTATAGTTTCCATAACTGTCCATTGTCATTGTGAGTTGGTGCAGTAATTTACAGCAGCACCAGCTACCAGGATGTAGGCTCTTGTTAAGATAAAAAGTTCAGCTACTTGAGCACAATAGGAAGGAAGGTAGCAGTGCCGCCTCAGCTGTTATATGAGGTACGCAGACTCTATGTCCACTAAAATTTTCCACTATTCTTCCCAGAATCAGATTAAGAGAAAAAGCTATCAAAAAATACATGCAGGTTTACATAAAGTAGCATCTTACAACAGGCAGAATTAAAATTGTACAAGTTCTTAAGTACAATTCGGCAACGGATTATTTAAAGTAAATTGTGTAGTCCATGGTACTCGTGACACCGGAAGCAGAAGCTTATCAAAGTTGCATTGGCACTGATGGCCAGGCTGTCCGCAAACTAAAACAGACCCCTCACGGACATGCCCATGTTTTACAATAAGCACTATAAAATCATACATTTAGAATAGCATTATCTAAATAACTAGCCCATTCGGATCAAATATAATACCAATCAAGTTGGTCACATGAGCCATATGCGTCTAAAGCAGGTAATGTTAAAACGTGAGTTTACAGTGAAATTGTAACCAGAAGTTAATCTGATAGTGATTAGTCAAAGTTTGAGCACTTTAGTTGAATATGAAGCAGAACGATAAATTAAAATAACATTCAAATTGTTTAGGACATCTATCGCAATACATTTAAAACAACGTATAATATGACCCAGAGGCTCTAGTGGAGCAGTCTCACACAGGTACTGTCCCCATTCCCCTTAACAGGTGAACTTGTTCAAGACGGCATCAATGTACAACGCTCCCTTGGTCGTCATCTGCCAAATAGCAAATGGAAAGTAGTTTTTTTAAAACTTCTCTTACGCCTGTTTTCACTTTAACTGTGTTTCTGCAGCTGTTAGATCCTGCGATTTAAAGATTCCAGGAAGCAAGCGCATATTTGGATGGCCTCGATGCAAAGAAACTTCGATATAGGGTGCGAGCCGATGTTTGACTCCGTTTCGCCGTATAAAACACCCATTAATCGCTGATTAAAGCATCGAGGAAAAGTGAGACATCGAGGCGAATGCAGAAGGCGAGCGAGAATTTCAGGCCGAGACCCTTCATCAGGACTGGAGAAAAAAGATGAGTCTCCAGTCCTGATGAAGGGTCTCGGCCTGAAAGGTTGAGTGCCTACGCTTTTCCATAAGCTGCCTGGCCCACTGAGTTCTTTCAGCATTTTGTGTGTGTTGCTCAGATTTCTAGCATCTGCAGATTTTCTCTTGTTTCTCACATTTTCCTTTAACCTAAGCTGTAAATTATTTACGCTAACATTTATCAAAGTGGGCATCCCCCCTTGTAGAGTTAATCCGGAATAGTTATGAAACAATTACGCAGGCATGCTACTTATTAATTATCATCATTGTCTTTTGTACGGCACTCTGTATCATATGCCAATCGACAGTGCAAGAGAAGCAATTTCTTAGAGCTCCTGCTGGATCAGTTCAAGGTACATTTATCATTCATTCCCTCTGCACCCCTCCACCTCCTGTAGTGCTATTAGGAGCCTCAGCCAGTCGCAGGGCACTGGGTGACACCAGCTTCACCGCGTACTCTAGAGGTGCCACTTGGCATGAGGTTTATTGAAACTGTGCCTGGGGAAGGCAGGCATAGCATACATATGTTAGTGTAAACTATGAGAATGCTGCTCTTGGACTACAGTTCAGCCTTCAACACCATAATTCCCTCTGGGCTGGACAAGAAGCTCAGAGACCTCAGCCTTCACCCTGCCTTGTGCAGCTGGATCCTGGACATCCTGTCAGATCGCCGGCAGGTGGTAAGAGTGGGCTCCCTCACCTCTGCCCCTCTGACCCTCAACACAGGAGCCCCTCAGGGCTGTGTCCTAAGCCCCTTCTTATCTCCCTGGATACCCATGACTGTGTCGCCACCCATAGCTCCAATATGCTAATTATATTTGCTGACAATACTACACTCATTGGCCTAATCTCAAGTAATAATGAAGTAGCCTAAAGAGAAGAAGTCATCACCCTGACACAGTGGTGTCAAGAAAACAACCTTTCCCTCAATGTCGCAAAAAAAAAAGGAGCTGGTTGTGGACTACAGGAGGAATGGAGACAGGCTAACTCCTAATGACATCTATCAATCTGGGATTGAGAGAGAGAATGTGTGTGTATCTGCACTCTACCCTTGCCTGGCCATTACCCTAACCCGAAACTTCCACATTGACCTCCAGAATGACACCCTATCAACCCCGCTCTCCGTTTTTTTTAATGCAAATACAGTTCTAAATCCAAACTATCAAGTGAAAACAAAACCTAAGTACTACCTTTATTGTTAATTATTTGGAATGAAGCACGACTGTTTCCAGATGACCAGGGATTAATCGTGACCACGGAGGAGGGTTTACTTTCAGGGAATTTCAGTCAGTTGTGCGGCAGCGGTGAAACACAGTCCACTCTCTGTTAGGTCTGGTGATTGCCTGCTGGAGGAAGGTATACCTCGTTTGATTATGGGAAAGGTACTGTGGTGCACCCTTCTCGTCATCCTCCTCGCCTTGTTTGCCCACTGGTTGTTCGATCTCTGGTAGGTGGTGCAGACCTTTTCTGAGGCGTGAGACAGACACCGGGAGTGGAAGTTCAGAGGTTAGACACCAGGCTGAGACCACGACCACAGCTCTCTGTGGGACTCAAAGTTAAATTATTATTTTGGCCAAACACAAGGAGCATTTGTGGCCTGCCTCGGATCTCTCCTCCCCATCGCTTGGCGCCGCACGATACAACTGCAACTCATGCCCAATTTCTGTGTAAAACTCTCCGAACACCGGAGCGGAATGACCTCTAAATCAGTCGGTGTAGTACCTGGCCAATGCCGATAGCATTGGCATAGTTACTAAGTATTTGAAAGCAGAAGGTGAAGAGTTACTGAGTGGCCTCTATAGCTCTGGGGCAACCATGCTGACACCATGTCAGTGACATTTTCTTCGCCTTCTCCACACCTGCCCCCACCATTTCTGTAACTTAAAATTAACCTTTTCTCTTCTCTCCAGTTCTGTCCATGGATCCTTGTCCTGGAAGATTAGATGCTGCCTAACCTCCCAACTGCTTCATGTTCTTGGTAATCTGCTTTTCCCACATCTGCATAGTTCTTATTTTCATTTGGTGTTATTATTTCAGTAGGGTGTGATTATCACCATCTTGATGTAATGAATCTTCTCTCAGGCTTTTCCAAAGAAAAGAATCCCAGCCTGTCTAATTTTATTCTTGCAGCACAGTCACCCTTACTAAAGACTATTTTATAAATCTTTTCTAGACCATCTCTAATGCCTTTCCATCCTCCATAGTACGGTGACTTGACTAAACCAAAAATATCTGATGAGGATGGACGTAATGTTACTGCTTTTATACTTTGTGCTTCTGCTAATAAAAGCTCAGAGATGTATGTGATTTGCCCTTTCCGTTTTAAAAAAAATCAAAAGAACCACAGAACCTGGACACTGACCAGATGAATTTTCTAAACATTTACTGTTTTTATTTCTGCCATTTTCAATAACTTGTGCATCCACACTCTCAAGTTTCTCTGTTATTGTATCACTTCGAGAATATACTGTATTCCATATTGCATCACACTGCAGATTTAGAAATGGTGGCCCCCAACACCTTGGGAATACTAATATAAATTCCTGGGAATACTATTACAAATTTCCTCCAGTCCAAACACGGCTATTTACCATGGCCCTTACTCAGTTACTTAACTAACCATTTCCATTTTGTGAAGGTAGAATGGACGGACCTTGTTTATTTTGTATTGACTTGGAATGAGAAGTAACATTTGCCACTATGCAGTCCTCTGATACCATTGAGATCCAAAGGGTATTGAAGGATTATGGTCAATGTTTCTGCTAATTCCTCTTGTACTTCTCTCAATATCATAGAACATATCTCATAATATTTCTGATTACTCACTTTAAGTCTGTCAACATTTCTACTACTTTGATTTTTAATGTATCTAATGGTTTAATGTTCTCCATTATTGCTTTAGAAACACCATCATGATTATGTGCCATGACATATGATATAGGCGATCATGATGACCATGATTGTTCTTGGCAAATTTTTTACAGCATTGGTTTGCCATTGCCTTCTTCTGGGCAGTTTCTTTAAAAGATGGGTGACCCCAGCCATGATCAATACTCTTCAGAGATTATCTGCCTGGCATCAGCGGTCACATAACCAGGACTTGTGATATGCACCAGCTGCTCATACAGCCATCCTCCACCTGCTCTCGTGGCTGCATCAGACCCTGATCAGGGGTGTGAGCATGTGCTACACTTTGCCCCAGGGTGACCTGCTGAGTGAAGGAGATCCTTACACCTACTTTAGTAGAGAGTTATCTCCACTGTGCTACCTGCTTTCTAACACCATCTTTCCCAAATAAGACAAATACAAAGTGCTATATTTAGTATCCTAACATTGTCATTGGCATTCATAAGGAAGTTCCCTTTTCGTATATTTAGTAAGCCCCTTTTCACCAAGTATCCCCCCCCCTGAATACTTATATCCCCATAGCAGAGTTTCAGATTCCTATTTACTTGATTTCTGGTCAAGATGGCGTCTGCATACATTGCTCCTTTGGTTGACATCTTCTGGTTAGATCATGAAACCATATATTTCACTTCTTTAATGTCTTTTACGTTTGTTTTTTGTCTTAAGAGTCTTTTTGGAACTGTTGGAGCCTGTGATTTGTAGTTTGGAGATTGTTTGGCTGTTTCAGCACTCTGCGGTCTCACAGGGGATTCCAGGAGGTAGAGACAGCGTGTGGGAACCTCGTGGTGAGAAGGCTGCAAGCCTATGTTTGACTCCATTTCACCGATTAAAGTTCCCATAGTTCACTGATTAAAGCAATAAAGGGGAGTTGAAATGTCAGCTCCCTGCTTTTTTATCGCTCTGCTGCTGAAGAGGGTAGACTACCTTTTCATTGCTGGTGAGATCGCTCTGCTATGGAGAGGAGAGACTGCCTTTTTATTGCTAGTGAGATCATTCTGCTATGGAGAGGGAGAATGTTGCCCAGATTGTCCATTTTGGATGTGGACTTGGACTGTGGACTTTTTTCAGTCTTATGGTTTTTTTGTATTCTGTGTTTTTTGTCTGATCTTTCTTTTTGTGTGTGTGTGGGGGGAGGGGGATTTGGGGGGTTGAAGTGTCTGTTCCATTTTTGTTTGTTTTTTTGTGCAGGGAGGAGGGATTTGGGGGTTGAAGTGCCTGTTCCATTTTTTTTTGTGCAAGGAGGAGGGATTTGGGGGTTGAAGTCCCTGTTCCATTTTTGTTTGTTTTTTTTTGTGCAGGGAGGAGGGATTTGGGGGTTGACGATCCTGCTGCCCGTCCTTCTTGGTTTCATGGCTATCTGGAGAAGAAAACATTCAGAGTTGTATACCTTGTTAATAAATTAACCTTTGAACATATCTTTGTTCCTCATTTTAATTTTCACTTCCCTGGTAACTCTGTAGTAATAGCTTTGTTTTTGCTAGTATTTGCAATCCGACACTTGCCGTAAGCAGTCCTTTTTCTCATTTATATTCCTCTGTACCTTTTTCATCATCTATGGAATTCTGTTCTACATTTACTCTGCATGAGGTTGTGCCACAACTGTACCTGAACCATGTCTTCTTTAAAAGTTCTGTTATTATATTGCCCTGTCCAGCTTTTGATTCCAACTTGCCCGGGCTAGATCTACAAATTTCATGTCACATGCCGGTGGTAATAAACCTGATTCTGATTCTGATTCCCATCTTTTGGAAATCAGCCTTTGACCAACTTATTACTTCGGATTGCATCTTCAACTTTTCCACGGCTAAGCTAACTCTGATCATTGTCCTCTGGACTCTCAGTCCATTTGACCCACTCATTCCCTTGCTGGTTTCTAAACTGGCTGTGTTGCTTCTTTCATTTTGCAGCAAGAAATTGGGTGTGTTCAAAGAAGTGGCTTCAGTTGAACCTGGCAACTGCCATCTAATGAAAGGAATTGGTAGGTGGTTCTTTGTTCATTAAAATTGGCTATAAAATGAGAGGTTGTGAAAAGTATAAGTTCTTGCAGTGGATGAATTATACCAGGATTAAAATTTCAGTAATTGTATAGGTGATTTTGTATTTTACTAGTTTCTCTGCAGCTGGTGTCACGTCCCTGAAGCTGACTATGCAGTGTTATGAACTCCTAATAAAATGGTCGTAATCGCCAAGTTTTATGCCTCATTCTTGACTTCTGAAGAACGTCTGGATTAATATCACCAGATCTAACAAACCTGTTAATTAACCTGCTTAAATTATAGGTGTAAGTAGACTAGTGAAAGAATAGTTAAGATAGGAATATTTGCTTTCATTGATTGATGTTCAAGAACACAGATTCATTTGTACATCAACATATCCCAGTCTATTGCCATTTATAGAATAGTTTACTCTTCTGTTTTTCATATTAATATGGCTAACTTTACATTTGTTAATGTTACCTTGCACCTGCCATTTACTTGCCTACCTGCTCAACTTGTCTAAAACACCTTGAAGCTTTTTTGCATCCTCCTCATATCTCTCAGTCCTGTATGTCGGCATCTCTGACTGTTCCCTTCCTTAAACTTGTATTTTAAAACTTTGGATGCAACACATTGAAAAATGGCAGTTAAAAAAATATCTGTTCACCCCTCTTTAAATATTTGCATGTGATTACATTTATCCCAAATCGCCAGTCCTACATCTGTGTGGATACTATCTGGAGTTGGTTTCTTCCAAACTGAAATTTGCTGACTGTTGCTAAATTTGCATATATCCGTGACATCAAGTCTATTAATTTTGATTCATGATGTTTCCAAGTCTATAAATGTAGATATTGCTTTGTGTGTACTTGAGTTCCAATCACCATGGTCGCTGCAATCTGAAATAAAAATGAGTGATGCTGGTTAAGGGTCTTTGACATGAAATAATTTTTTTTTCTTTCAAAATCATTAACAAAGCATTGTCTTAGTACTGACTTCTAAAATACTCCACTGTACACTTTCTTGCAGTGTGACAAACAATTTTATCACTTCTGTTCTCTTTGCTTCCAGTTACTTAACCAATTTTATGATTGTAGTGCTCTTGCCCTTGTATTCCATGGATTATGAGCATGATGATAAGCCTGGTATGGAGCACTCTCTTAGAAGCATTCTTCTTGAAAGTCCAAAAGCATCGCACTAATTACGGTGATTCTTTCTATTAACCCAAAAAAAACGTGATAGCTAGAATATGTGGGGACAGAAACATTTGCTGAAGAATATTAACCTTTATATTAAGACCATTTTTTGGAGTCGTAGAACATGGAAGCAGTTCCTTTGGCCCAATTCATGCATGCCAATGAAGATGCCCATCTAAGCTAGTCCTATTAAAGCTATCCTTTTCTGAACCTTCTGCTGAAACATAAGTGACCCGTACCATGTTACTCCTGAACTGCGCATAATCTGCAGGCCAGTGTGTCATGGTTTTGTCAGTTCTCCTTTGTTGCCAGACAGAGAGTGAACTGAAATATTTTCTTGTTTCAAGGTATGGATCTGAAGATATTAGTGTTCTTCCTGGAGGTTTGGCTCTCATCAGCTCTGTGAGTCAGCACTTAATATCTGATAATTATTAAATAGTTTCAGAAGAAACATCTAATTGGAATTGTTTTGAAAACAAGCTGTTCAGTTTTTCTTCAAGGTTTTTTTTTGCTTTGTTTGCAGTATGTTCACTTTTCATAAACCAGTGTACGTGTTTGGAAATTAAATAGGTTTGCTTTGTCGTAACTGGCCTCAGTTAAATAGGAATTGGATTCAAGGGATGTTATTGTTTCTCAGTACTTGGCTCATTTGTTACCCTCCGATATAAAGTTCACTTGAAAGCACACAAGTTCAGAACAATCTTTGGGGAAGGGGTAAATCAATATTTGGGGAAATCTTCTTAGTAGAAAAAAAATTAAAACTCAAGTTCAGGAAATGGATATTTTGTAGAAGCACCTTCATCTGGGTTGACAGATTTTATGTTGAATATGATAGTTCATGTAGAGCATCTGGAATAAAGCCTTGTCCACACAAGTCAAAAATGGCCAGGGAATTCCACCGGAGCCAACATGAATAGTTGTGGACTAAAAGTTCTCTGCCTTGTCTTTACACTTAAAGGTCTTTTAAGTTTTTAAAATAAAAAATTAAAAAGTGCGTTATAAACCTACAACTTGATAAAATAAACTAAAAGGTATTTACTTTTCAGGTATTTACTTTTTGTTTGTTTTTTATTATTAAGGTTAGTTGAATAAACTGTTAATGAAAAATCATTATGACTTGGAACATTAAAAGAAGGTCAAATTCATTTTATTTTTTCTCTTACCTTATCTCCCATTAAGGTCTCTTGGTCCCACTGAATCATTCAGTACTGTGTCGAGGTGACCAGTTAAAACCAATGGGTGTGCTGATCCTTTGCCAAGCTTGACATGTATAAGATCTACTAGGAGATTCCTCATTGTAAATTCCACTGATTCTTTTTTTTTTTTTTTGGTAATATAATTTTTATTGAGTTTTCAAAAAGAATACATGAAAAGATAAAATCTACCCTCCCCCCTCCCCTTAACCCTCCCCCCCCCATATATATAGTCCTACCTAAAAAGAAAGAAAGAGAGAAAAAAGAAAAGAACCGCCTGGGTATTGGAAGGTTTCCACATGCTCCATGGGATTCAAAATAAATTTGGTGTAATTATTCGTTACTTTCCCCAAGGGACCAAGGTCTTTATCGGAGCACTTAAATATGCCATCCTATCTTTTGTAAATAAGGGCGCCAAATATTCAAAAATGTTACATATTTATCTCTTAAATTATAAGTAATTTTTTCGAGTGGAATAGAACTAGCCATTTCATTATTCCAACGATCCATACTTAAATACGAATCAGATTTCCAAGTAACTGCTATAGTCTTCTTAGCTACTGCCAATGCAATTTTTATAAATTCTTTCTGATATTTATTCAATTTAAGTTTCGGTTTTATCCCTTCAATATCACCTAATAGAAATAATACAGGGTTATGTGGAAGTTGAGTTCCAGTAATTTGTTCCAATAAGACTCTTAAATTTATCCAAAAGGGTTGAATTTTAAAACAAGACCAAGTAGAATGTAAAAAAGTACCAATTTCTTGATTACACCGAAAGCATTTATCAGATAGATTTGAATTTAATCTATTTATTTTTTGTGGTGTAATATATAATTGGTGTAAAAAAATTATATTGTACTAATCTAAGTCGAACATTTATTGTCTTTGTCATACTGTCAAGACAGAGTCTTGACCAATTTGTTTCATCAATATTAATATTCAAATCTGTTTCCCATTTTTGCTTTGACTTATGGGTTCCTTGTTTAATTGTCTGTTCTTGAATCAAATTACACATACAAGAAATAAATTTTTTAATTTTCCCTTTTTGAATTAAAATTTCAATTTCATTAGGTTTTGGCAAAAACATTGTTTGACCCAGCTTACCTTTTAAGTAAGCCCTTAATTGAAAGTAACAAAAGAAAGTATTATTAGATATTTTATATTTATCCTTTAATTGTTCAAATGACATCAATATACCTCGTTCAAAACAATCTCCTATAAATTTAATCCCTTTTTGGTACCAATTATATAAAAGTTGATTGTCCATTGTAAAAGGAATAAGTCTGTTTTGAAACAAAGGTCTCCTTGCTAATAGAGATTTCTGTGTTTCATTATCAACATTTATCTTATTCCATAAATCAATCAAATGTGTTAATATAGGAGATTCTTTCTTTTCCCGTATCCATTTAGATTCCCATTTATATATAAAATCTTCAGGTCTATTTTCTCCTATCTTATCTAGTTCTATTTTAATCCATGCTGTTTTTCGATCATCGAAGAAAGATGCAATAAATCTAAGTTGATTTGCTTTATAGTAGTTTTTAAAGTTTGGAAGTTGTAACCCTCCTAACCTAAATTTACATGTCAATTTTTCCAATGATATTCTTGACATTTTACCTTTCCAAAGAAATTTTCTCACACATTTATTTAACTCTTGAAAAAATTTCTGTGGCAATTGTATTGGTAATGTTTGAAACAAATACTGTAATCTAGGAAATATATTCATTTTTACAACATTGACTCTACCTACTAATGTTATTGGTAGTATCATCCATTTGTCAAAATCTTCTTGAATTTTTTTCAACAGCGGTAAATAATTAAATTTATATAAATTCTTTACATCATTATCAAGTCTTATACCTAAATACTTTATACCATTTACCGGCCATCTAAATTGGGTTACTAATCGACATTGACTATAGTCTCCTTTAGTAAGAGGTAAAATTTCACTTTTATCCCAATTTATTTTGTAATCTGATACCTTCCCATATTCATCCAATCTAGAAGATAATTTATGTAACGAATGTTGTGGGTTTGTTAAATAGATCAAAACATCATCGGCAAAAAGATTGATTTTATATTCCTCCTGATTAACTCTAAAACCCATAATATCTGGATCAATTCTGATTAGTTCTGCTAATGGCTCTATCGCCAGTACAAATAAAGCAGGTGATAATGGACAACCTTGTCTAGTTGACCTTTTTAACTGGAATGGTGTTGAAATTTGAGAATTTGTTACTACTTTAGCTTTAGGGTTAGAATTTAAAGTTTTAATCCAATTTATAAAAGATGTTCCTAACCCATATTTTTCTAATACTTTAAATAAAAAATCCCATTCTAATCTATCAAATGCTTTTTCTGCATCCAGAGCTACTACTATACTCTTCTCATCCCTTTTTTGTGCCAAATGAATTATACTGAGTAGCCGGGTTACATTATCTGCCAATTGTCTATTTTTAATAAATCCTGTTTGATCCATATGTATTAATTTTGGTAAATATTTAGATAATCTATTCGATAAAATTTTTGCTATTATTTTATAATCCGTATTCAATAAAGAAATAGGCCTGTATGATGCTGGTTTTAAAGGATCTCTGTCTTTTTTTGGCAATACTATTACAATCGCTGTTGAAAAAGATTCTGGAAGTTTATGTATTTTTTCTGCTTGACTTATTAGTTCCATAAAAAGAGGAAATAATAAATCTTTAAATTTTTTATAAAATTCAGGTGGAAAACCATCTTCTCCTGGAGATTTATTACTTTGGAGTGATCCTAAAGCTTCTTCAACTTCTTTTAATGTAAAAGGCATATCTAATCCCTTCTGTTCTTCCAAATTCAATTTTGGAAGAGAAATTTGTGATAAAAACCTTTCTATCTCATTAACATCTTTGGGATTCTGATTGATATAATTCAGAATAGAAATTTTTAAAGGTTTCATTTATTTCAAGAGGTTTATAAGGTATTTTATTTGCCCTTGTTCGAATTGCATTTATTGTTTTGGAAGCTTGTTCTGTTTTCAACTGCCAGGCAAGAATTTTATGTGCTCTCTCACCTAACTCATAATACCTTTGTTTAGTTCTTATAATTGCTTTTTCCATTCTATATGTCTGAAGCGTATTGTAACTTCTTATTGACAAGTTGTCTTCGTTTTTCTTCTGACATATATCTTTGAGATTCTTTTTCTATTTTTGTAATCTCTTTTTCCAATTGATCTAGTTCTGCCATATATTCTTTCTTAATTTTAGACATATAACTTATTATCTGGCCCCTAAGATATGCTTTCATCGCATCCCATAATATAAATTTATCATCCACTGAATGAAAATTTGTATCCAAAAAAAATTGAATCTGCTTTTTCATAAAATCACAGAAATCTTGACGTTTTAATAATGTTGAATTAAATCTCCATCTTTAAGCCACTTCTTCCTTATCAGCCATTATTATTGTCATTAATAATGATCTGATAATATTCTTGCTTTATATTCCATATTTTTCACTCTGTGTTGAATATGCATTGATAATAGAAACAAATCTATCCTTGAGTAAGTTTTATGTCTATGGGAATAGAACGAATAGTCTCTTTCTTTAGGATTGATTCTTCTCCATATATCAATCAAATTTAAATCCTTCATCAATGATAAAGTTAAATTTACTACGTTCGATTTTATAACAGCCTTGGTTGATCTATCTAAGACTGGGTCTAAGCAAAAATTAAAGTCTCCTCCAATTAATATTTTTTCATGTGCATCCGCCAAATTCAGAAAAGCTTCTTGTATGAATTTTGCATCATTTTCGTTTGGTGCATAAATATTCATAAAAGTCCATAATTCAGAAAAAAGTTGACAATGTATAATCACATATCTCCCCGCAGAATCAGTTATTACATTTTGTATTCTAATTGGTAACGTTTTATTGATCAAAATTGCTACTCCCCTTGCTTTTGAATTAAATGAAGCCGCAACAACACTTCCCACCCAATCTCTTTTTAATTTCTGATGTTCTGTTTCTGTTAGGTGTGTTTCCTGTAAAAAAGCTAAATCTATCTTCATTTTTTTAATATGTGTTAAGATTCTTTTTCTTTTCACTGGTCCATTAAGCCCATTAACATTAAAACTCAAAAAATTCAATAAATTAGTCATTATTCTTAACAAAGTTACTCCAATCTAAAACATTACTTATCTTCTCAACTCTCATAGTTCCTTGGGGAATCTCTTTAAACTTCACCATGTTGCTATGTGTTTCCCTCCCAACCTTCCAGGTAAAAAGAAAAGAAAAGAGAGAAAGAATACAAAAAGAGAAAAAACAAAATACCCCCCCACTAATGTTGTGAATGAAAAAATACACAACACTACTCCCCTCCATTTTACGGGTCATGGCAAAAGCCACGCTTGCACACATGATTAGCGTAGCAATTGGTCAGTGCTTCTTCCAGCTCCCCCGCAACAAAAAATTATATATATATATAGGCAAAATTAATGTTACTATTCCCAACTAATATTCCTCCAGTTTTAACCTTTCTTACCCCCCTCGTATAATTAATGATATATTTATGCATTCATCCAGCTTCAAAAATCCAACAAGTCCATTCTTTAACCCAATCTTCATCTTCAATCTATCTCGCTCCCCTGGATTTGTTCTTGTATCTGGTGAATATTCAGAGAATCTCACAAAAACTGCTCTGCTTTCTGATAGTCATCAAAAAATCTTTTTTCTCCACCAGGCAAAAAAATCTTCAAGGTTGCAGGATAACGCAGTATAAATTGATAACCATGATCCCATAGGGTTTTTTTCACTGGATTAAATTTCTTCCTTCTCTTCAAAAGTTCATAACTTATATCAGGGTAGAAAAAAACTTTGTTCCCTTTAATTATCAATGGCCCTTTTCTATCCTTGGCAGCTCGAGCAGCTGCCTGTAGAATCCTTTCCTTGTCTTGAAATCTTAAGAATTTTATTAAAATCGATCGTGGATATTGGTCATCTTTTGGTTTTGGTCTTAGAGCTCTATGTGCCCGCTCAATTTCAATTGGTCGAACCTCCTCTTCCATTTGCAAAACATCCGGGATCCATTTTTGAAAAAATTCTATTGGTTTTTCTCCCTCCGTACCTTCTTTAAGACCAACAATTTTAATATTATTACGTCTACTGAAATTTTCCAACATGTCCACTTTCTCCAAGAGTCGATTTCTTTCCGAGTTCCAGACAAGCAGATCACTTTCTGTTTTTCCCACTCTATCATTCATAAGCCCCATTGCTCTTTCCATCTTTTGAAGCTTCTTATCCATTTTGTCCTGTCTTTCCATAACTTGATTATAGCACATCTTCGTATCTCTAAGCTCTTCTCTTACTTTTCTTAGTTCAGCCGTTAATTGCCTCTCTTATGTCTCTATCAACACTTCCAATCGCTTCAAATTCTTCCTCCTCTTCTTCATCTGTGTTCTCTGCAGAATCCAATTCTGACTCTGAGTCACTTTCAATTGCAGTGGCTGTCGGTTCTTGTAGTTTGCGTTGTGTCGATTTGCGCATGCGCTCTTCTTTGCGCATGGGCATTTCCGGTGTCTTCGAAGAACCCGTTACCACCGCCATTGCTCCCTGTTATACCGAAGGAGATCCAACCTGAGTCCGAGGCTCCAAAGTTGCAGTAGGCCCTTTTTTCTTCCCCTCTCGCGGCTGTTTCGCAACAGCAGACTTCTTTTGTTGCGGTTTAGGAGGCATACCGTAAAGTAGTCTTACAAAGTTTATAAATAGTTTTCAGAAAATATTTATTAACTTTGTTTTGTTTAAACGGTACTTTACTGATTTGTTGCGGGAGAGCTGGATTTACACGTCTCAATCCCACGTCATCACGTGACGCCCCCCAAATTCCACTGATTCTTGAAGTCCATCTTCCACCACTGGAATCCAGGGGAGATTGCCAGTGAAGCATTCAGGAAGATTTGACATTCTGAATCTATTAGTAGAATCATTGTGCTGCCATGTGAATAAGAGAGAGATAAGTCCCAAATTTCCTGATGTTTAATAAAGTGCCTTTTTTTCCTGTGGAGCCATTAATATTCAGCAAGATCTGGCACGATATAAATGGTTCCTAAATCTTTTGTAGTAGAACTGCTTCACCTTTCAACAACCATAAAGAGAAAAAAAGCCAGTACAAATCCATTGTTTAAACAAGCTTAAGGAAGAAAACACAGACAGAAATGTGATCTTATTCGGTATTTTGTCATCCTGGTATTTAAAAAAAACTTCTGTTGCTGAGATACTCAATCATCTAATAATACTCCACTGAAATTGAAACCTGCTCATTGTTCCATAATAATATTGATTATGATAATTTTACAGCTTCAAACTATTGGTTCATGTCTCCCCACATGTTTATGAAAATGCCTTTTATTGAACCATTCAAATTTCAGAACTAAAAATGTTCATGCTTGGCTTTCCTAACAAATGGCGATTGTTTCTTTTCTCAAATATATAATGTCCCAAAAGATTCAAATAAAATTTAAAAGTTCACTAGTTTTCTTTCAAATAAGTAGTTTACAATATTTTTTTTTGTAATTCATAGCAGGAGGCAGATTAGCTAGTGACAGAGTTTGAATGAGTATTTGCACCATATTCTGCTTTGATATAAGCTTATTGATTGCTGCATGGGAGACTGGGTGGAATTGAAACACGGGCAGAGGGAGCGAAAGGAGAAGATCAAGGTGGATAAAGAGGAATACAGGAGAGAGCTGGAGAACATGCTTGGGCAGAGTGGCACACAGGAGGTGCGGAGAGGCATGAGGAACATCACTGGCTTCAATCAGCCCTGAATGGGCTAATAATTTAAACCAATTCTTCAATAGGTTTGACAATTGTCCTCCTGTTCACACCCTCCTCAGCACAGCAGCCCAGGTGCCGATGCACCCAATGCCCTCAGCACCTTTGCCTCCACTCCTCCCTCCTCCCCTCTCCAGTTCAACATGTGGATGAACCACACAGGCTACCACTGTTTACATCCCCTCCTTGCCCTGCACCTACCATCCACACATCCACATGCGATCTGCTATCGTCCAGATCCACACCTCTCCCCCAGCCTCCACCTTCCACCAAATTCCCAGTCATCATGGACTCACCTTCACTACTGAACAGGTGAGAAGGGCTCTGGGGAACTCAGAACGGCAAAGCATTGGGATTAGATGTGTGAACCCCCAGGTCCTGAAGGAGAAGTTCACCAGCGCATTTCCAATCTGAGTCTCAGCCTGGAAAGTGTCCCGACTGTGTGGAAAACATCATATAGTGCTCCCAGTACCTAACAAGGGATAAATCAAAGTCTTGAATATCTACTGTCAGGTGGCCCTGACTTCTCACATCATGAAGATCCTAGAGAGGCTGGTCCTGGCTGACCTCCAACCCCTGGTCAGATCAGCCCTTGATCCCCTGCAGTTTGCCTACCAAGAGCACATTGCAGTTGATGTTGTCATCTACCTGCTGAACAGAGCCGACTCCCACTTGGATAAGCAGGGAAGCACTGTGAGGATCATGTTTTTTGATTTCTCAAGTGCTTTCAATACCATCCAGCGCTCATTGCTGGAGAAAAGCTCCATTCAATGAAGTTTGGCACTTCCATTGATTCTTGGATAATGGACTACCTGACTGGCAGACCACAGTTTGGGCGACTTCAGAGTAGTGTGTCATATATGGCTATAAGCAGCACTGGGTCCCCACAGGGGGCAGTATTGGTTCCCTTCCCATTTACCCTGTATACTTTATATTTTAGGTACCACACTGAGGCAAGTCATTTCTAGAAATTCTCTGATGACCCAGCAATAGTTGGGTGTATAAAGGGAGAATGAGAGGATAAATATGGGGCCCTGGTGGAGGACTTTGTCAAATGGTGCAAGCTGAATCATTCACAGCTCAACACCAGTAAGACAAAGGAGATGATGATGGACTTTAGGAAGACTAAGCCTGCACTGCTCCGTTACCATTGATGGTGAGGAGGATGTGCACATTGTGAAGACCTACAAGGAGCTGGGGGTGCACTGGATGACAGACTTGAGTGGAGAACCAACACAGAGGCTGTGTTCAAGAAGGACCAGAGTAGCCTCTACTTCCTGAGGACACTGAAGTCCTTCACATTTTCTACCAGTCTGTTGTTGCAGTATATTCTTCTAGGTGTTGGTGTGCTGGGGCAATGGCATCAACGTGGGTGATGCCAACCGGCTCAATAAACTGATTAGAAAGGCTGGCTCAGTTGTAGGAATCACACTGGAGACTGTGGTAGAACAAAAGACCCTATGGAAAATCCTGAAATTTTGTACAATGTTTCTCACCCTCTGTACGCCACCTTGGCGGAACAGAGGAGCACTTTTCGTAATAGATTAAGATAACTGTGCTGCTCCAAAGAGCGTTAAATGTGGTCATTCTTACCCTTGGCCATTAGGCTCCATAATGAGTCAACCTTTAGCCAGGGAAGTGATGACCCCCTCCTGTTGGACTGTTTGAGGTAACTTAGTTATTATTCTTTCTTACTTCTCTTCTAATATTTGTGGACTTGTATACCTGTGCACTTGTAATGCTACTGCAACACTACAATTGGCCTATGGATCAATAAGGTATATACTTATCTATATCTACTGTGCAGTAATATGTGATGATTTATTGTATTTTAAAACTTTAAGAATGTGCAGCTTTTGTGCTGTATGCTTGGTGATTCAACTCTATTGCTTCATATTGGGCATGTTTATATTATGATAAGATAAAACCTGTTTATTTCTTGTTCATTTGTGTATTTTAAGATACCCAACTTAGCACCTGATCAGCCTGGGTGGATTTTCTTGGCGGATTTAAACAACCCAGCACTGGGAGCTGTTAAATTGAGAATTAGTCATGGGTTTGAAGTAAAGTCCTTTAATCCACATGGATTGGGCACATTCATAGAAAAAGGTAAAGGTGTCATCAATTGATCTTCACTTGTGGAGAGAGGAGGGAGTGTTCCAGATCTGAAAGGTCTCATGAATCAATAAATAGAGAACAGAAAGTCTTTGGTTGTCTTTTCCAAGTAAATGTAGTATTTATTTTGACACTTTTTAAATATCCCATGTTGTTTGATGCTAGAACATTACCATGAATGGATTCTGGTTGATCAGACATTTAAGTAGTGGAGTATTATGTAGAAAACTGTGAATTTATGCACTTCAGTAAGAGAAACGTAAAGGTAGATTATTATTTGAATGAGAAAGATTGCAGGTACGTGAAATACAAAGGAATCCAGGTGTTCTTGTGCACAAATCACATAACTTATTAGGCAGTTGCAGCATGTAATTAGGAAAGCAAAGGGCACTTGGGTCTTTATTGCGAGAGAATTGGGAAGTATTTTTACAATTGAGTATGACACTTGCTCCTTATCTATGTCCTCTAGTTCTAGTTGCCTCTGATTGGGAATGTTTCCTGTGTTGTTAATGTTATTTCTTTTAATTCTAGGTGGTGCTGTTCTTGCTTTTCTTCTGAATCACCCACTGCATGCCACCACCATGGAAATATTTAAGTTTGAAGAAGAACAACTCAGTCTGACTCATTTAAAGACCATCCAACATGAGCTTTTAAACAAGTATGTCATATGAACATAAACAAGTCTGCTTTGAACTGATGGACAAGCTGGTATGACTTTTTTATCTTTCATCTTGTGATGAGTTAAAACTTAGTTTTGATTGAAGAGTATTTAAGTATTGCATGCCTCATCTAAGAGTTTTGGGGAGTCTACAGGGTACATTGACTCTTATTCTGATTCCTTCCCACCCTGTGGGTTACCTTTGGCCCAGACAAACAGAGCTGTTAAACTGACAGTTAAGGTACTTTTACTTTATTGATTTAGCATGGGATTTGGAGTTCTTTGACTGCAGGGATGTGATATTACAGAATAGGAATATGTATTGCCTTATGGTTAGACTATAAATACAAAATAATTATAATGTATTCATGTAGAGTAAATTATGTGTGCCTGATCCACGTCACATACTGAGAGTCATAAATATGGCCCACAATGGCAAGAGGATGAAGAAGCAGTACCTTGACTTGAACCTATAGGCACATTGTTCCACCCACTTGCATATCTTCTCCAGCTCATTCTAAGGTGAATGAGCTACCTCCTGTTGCCATTGCCTCCTTCATTTTTATGTTGATCTGTAGGCTTATCAGCTTCCAAAGTTCAAAGTGAATCTTATTATCAAAGTATACATATGCTACCAAATACTACCCTGAGATTCATTTTCTTGCAGTCGGTCAGGATAGAATAAAGAGGTACTATAAAATCAATGAAGTACTACACACTAACAAAGACTGACAAATTGTGCAAATACGAAAAGAAACAAGTAAATAAATAATACTGGGAACATAAGTTGTGAATTCCTTGAACGTCAGTTCAGTGTTGTGGTGAGTGAAGATGTCCGTGCTGCATCAGAAGCCCTGATGGTTGAAAAGTAATAAGGGCTCCTCAAACTTGCGGCAGTGTCCTCTGTAGATGTGCTCGCTGGTGGGGAGGGCTTTTCCTGTGATGGACTGGGCTGTATCCATCACTTTTTGTAGGCTTTTCCATTCCTGTGCACTGGAGTTTCTGTACCAGGAACTGATCAGTATGCTCTCTATAGAAAAACACACACAAAACGCTCGAGGAATCAGCAGGTCACGCAGCAGCTATGGAAATGAATAAAACAGTCAACATTATGAGCTGAGACCCTTCTTTGGGACTGGAAAGGAAGGAGGAAGATGCCAGAATGAGAAGGTGGGGGGAGGCGAAGGAGGATTGCTAGAAGGTGAAGGTGAAGCCAGGTGGGTAGGAAAGGTCAAGGGCTTGAGAAGAAGGATTCTCATAGGAGGAGAGAGTGGACCACAGAGGAAAGGAAGAGAGAGGATCACCAGGAAAAAAATTACCAGAAGGAGAAATTGATATTAATGCCATTACGTTGGAGGATACCTACACAGAATATAAGGAGCTGCTGGTCCACCCTGAGAGTGGCTTCATCATTGCATAAGAGGAGGCCATGGCACGACCTGTCGGAATGAGAATGGGGGTAGGAATTAAAATGGCTGGCCACCTAGAAATTCCAATTTTTGTGGATGGAGAGAAGGTGCTTGAGAAAGCAGTCCCCCAGTTTACATCAGATCTCACCAATGTAGGGGAGGCTGCATCAGGAGCACCAGATATAGTAGACTACCCTGACGGATTCACAGATGAAATGTTGCCTCACTTGGATGCACTGTTTGGGGCCCTGAATGGAAGTTAGGGAGGAGGCAAATGGACAAGTGTAGCATATGCAGGGTTATGTGCCAGGAGGGAGATTAGTGGGGAGGGATGAATGGACTAGGGAATCACTGGGAGAAATCCCTGTGGAAAACGGAGTGTGTGTTGGGGGGGGGGGTGTAAAGATGTATCTGGTGGTAGAATCCTGTTATAGGGTGGGAAGAGGTTTAGTCAAGATTACTCTGGGAATTGGTAGGTTTATAAAAGACGTCAGCAGACAGATTTTCTCCAGAGATGGAGATATCGAGTAATGGGAGGAAGGTGTCAGAAATGGCCCATATGAATTTAAGGGCAGGGTGAAAGTTGGAGGCAAAGTTGATAAAATTGATGATTTCAGCATGGATGCATGAAGAGGCACCAATGCAGTTATTAATGTAACACAGAAAGTGTTGGGGAGCATCACAGGGGAAGGCTTAGAACATGGACTGTTCTACATAGCCAACAAAAAGGCAGGCATAGCTGGAGCCCATTGGGGTGCCCATGGCTACTCCTTGAGTCTGGAGAAAGTGGGAGGTGATAAAGGAGAAATTGTTGAGAGTGAAGACCAGTTCTGCTAGATGGAGGAGGGCAGTGGTGGAGGGGAACCAGTTGGCTCTGGCAGACGGCGGAGGGCGGAGGTACTCTCTAAAGATTGTCAGAGCTTTAGTTAATATACTGAATCTGTGCAAACCTCTAAGAAAGGAGAGGCACTGCCATGCTTTCTTTGAAATGGCATTTACATGTTGGTCACAGGATTGATCCTCTGATAGAGTATGATGATGTCCAGAAATTTTAAATTTGTTCTGTTTTTGGATCTGGATTATTTTGAATAAATAGATATGATAATGATCCAAGCACTCATCTAAGAGTCTTCTTCAGTTCTGATCCATGGTGGGTAGAGTGGGGTATGACACCACCTATCAGCTTCTTACAATGCAGTCCAAACATCTCTACCCTGGCACCTCCACAACAGTTCACACCTCCATTCATACAAAGATAAGGCTAATGACCCTCTCATTACCTCTTTGACTCTTAACAACACTCATGTGTTTGCTATACCTTTAAACAACTAGAGTTTAAAAGCTGGAAAGCTACCCACTATAGAACCGAAGAAGCACCTCGGATGAGCTAGACTGCACAGCTAAAGCCCAGCTGCTTTGATTTACTGTTGCTTGAGATCCAAACATTTGACTTCTGAGATACTTCAGACAGTTCATCCACAGATTTGGATTAATTCCAAATTAGAGATTGTATTTTGTTTCCTTCAGTCAGTTCCTTTTCCATTCTCAGTGATTAACTTGAACCATCCCGCACTAACTTTTAGTTACTAGTCTTTCATAGGCAACTTAATCTTTGGAAGCTGGGAACCGTCCACCCACATATGTGGTCTTTGATCAAGTCTAACAATGAGATTGAAGTTAAACTCTGAAGCCAGGAGAATGGAATAATCCTTAGCAGGAAATGGGAGGGGAGACAGTATTGTTATGTTAATTTTGGGAGATGGGTATTGTTGGTCAGTTAATATTAAGCATGGCTCCATGGCTTATTCCCAAAAATAGAAAAATCCCTCCATGTCTATTCTCTTCGTCCCCTAAGCCTGCACACTGACAGTAGCATTATTGCTCAGCGAACTGACCTGTGCCTTTTAGGTGCTGAACACAAACCCTCTCACATCATTTCCCATCTTTTCCCAAGCCATGAGTCAATCACTAAATGTTAAATCATCATCTCACAGACCAACACTGTAATTACATTGTTGTTGATTTTGATGGTGATACGAGGATAGATAGAGAAATTGTGAATACATCACATCTAAGGAGGCTACAAATAGATATACTTCGACAGAATGGCAAAGATGTGGCAATTGGAGTGTGATTTTGGAATACATTAATATTGACCATTTATATAGGAAAAATTAAAGAAAACGTACAAAACTACTTCAATGTTGAATGACTGAGGAGTTCTGAATTGCACAAGAATCTGGTGCGTGATTTGAAAAAGGCTAGTATGCAAGCACAGAAAATTTTAAGGGAAGTTGAGAGAATCTTATTGTTTACTGTTAGTGGAATTGATCATAAATGTAGAGAGATTACACTTCAGTTATGTAGAACGTTAGTGAAACCGCATTTGGAATACAGTTCTTTTGTTTTAAAGAAGGATTTTAATGCATTGGAAGCATTTTGAAAAGACGTCATCTGGCTGAACAATGAGGCTAGACATTTATTTACTAGAGTTTAGAAGAGTGAGAGGAGAATAATTGAAAGATCTTGAGTAGATTTGGCAGGGTGGATGAGGGGAGGATTTTTGTCTTGAGAGGACATCTAGAGCTGGAAGTTACTATTTAAATCAGGGGGTTATTCAATTTAGAGCCATTCGAGATATTTTCTATAATGGTTCTGCACCTTTGTTACTCTTTTTCACAAAGGTGGAGGGGAAGAATTTTGGAAGCAGGGTCTTTGAATTTTTTTATACTTTATTGTCACCAAACAATTGATGCTAGAATGTACGATCATCACAGCAATATTTGATTCTACGCTTCCCGCTCCCTGGATTACAGATATTAAATATTAAGAATAGTAAAAATTAGTAAATATTAAAAATTTAAATTGTAAATCATAAATAGAAAATAGAAAAACGGAAAGTAAGGTAGTGCAAAAAATCCGAGAGGCAGATCCGGATATTTGGAGGGTATGGCACAGATCCGGGTCAGGATCCGTTCAGCAGTCTTATCACAGTTGGAAAGAAGCTGTTCCCAAATCTGGCCGTATGAGTCTTCAAGCTCTTGATTCTTCTCCTGGAGGGAAGAGGGACGAAAAGTGTGTTGGCTGGGTGGGTTGTGTCCTTAATTATCCCGGCAGCACTGCTCCGACAGCGTGCAGTGTAAAGTGAGTCCAAGGACGGAAGATCGGTTTGGACAGGACCCAGGCTGTAAAAATAGGGGACAAACTCTCCTCTACAATCACTCTGAGCCCCGGTGCCCCTCAAGGCTGTGTACTCAGCCCCCTGCTGTACTCACTGTACACCCATGATTGTGCTGCTGAGTTTCCATCGAACTCAATATATAAGTTTGCTGATGACACAACAATTGTAGGCCGTATCTCGGGTAATGATGAGTTTGAGTACAGAGAGGAAATTAAGAACCTGGTGCCATGGTGCAAAGTCAATAACCTATCCCTCAACGTCAGCAAGATGAAGGAATTTGTTGTTGACTTCAGAAGGAGTAGTGGACCGCACCACCCCATTTACATCAGTGGTGCACAAGTGGAACAGGTCCAAATCTTTAAGTTCCTCGGGGTCAATATCACAAGTGACCTGACTTGGTCCAACTAAGCAGAGTCCACTGCCAAAAAGACCCACTAGTGCCTTTACTTCCTGAGAAAGCTAAGGAAATTTGGCCTGTCCCCTAAAACCCTCACTAATTTTTATAGGTGCACCATAGAAAGCATTCTTCTAGGGTGCATCACAACCTGGTGTAGAAGTTGTCCTGTCCAAGACCAGAAGAAGCTGCAGAAGATCGTGAACACAGCGCAGCACATCACACAAACCAATCTTCCGTCCTTGGACTCACTTTGCACCACACGCTGTCGGAGCAGTGCTGCCAGGATAATCAAGGACATGACCCACCCAGCAAACACAATTTTCGTCCCTCTTCCCTCTGGGAGAAGGCTCAGGTGTTTGAAGACTCATACGGCCAGATTTGGGAACAGCTTCTTTCCAACTGTGATAAGACTGCTGAACGGATCCTGATGCAGATTTGGGCCATACCCTCCAAATATCCTGACCTGCCTCTTGGTTTACTTTTTGCACTACCTTACTTTCCCTTTCTATTTTCTATTTGTGATTTATAATTTAAATTTGTAATATTTACTATTGATTTGTACTCCAGGGAGCAGGAAGCGCAGAACCAAATATCGCTGTGATGATTGTACGCTCTAGGATCAATTGTTTGGCGACAATAAAGTAAAGTAAAGATCCCTTTGCACTGCAACATTTTTGTAATAGTATGTATGATTTCTTTGTCCAATTTAAGTCCCAGCATGAGACCCAATACAGTAAAAACTTTGATATTCTGGCAAGATCAGCCTACTGTTATTGGATTGTTAGATATTTCAGATTGTTGCATATTACTCCTACCCGAAGCGTCACCCGTACTACCTGCTACAGCTTCAGCTATCCTAAGAGTGGTCTTTATCCCAGCTCAGGTGGACATGAAGCCTCACTGACCTATACTCTGTGGTCCACAGTCTTGAAACAGGAAACCCTGAGGACCTCCTCATCATTGCTGGTGACTTCAACCAGACAACTTCAAAAGTGTACTACCAAAATACTTTCAGCATGTCCCCTGTCCACCCAGAGCTCTAAACACCCTCGACCATTGCTATACAACTAACAATGATGCCTACTTATCCACCCCATCCACACTTCAATAAATCAGACCACCAGGCTATGCTCCTTCTCCATGCATACAAACAGAAGCTAAAATGGGAGGATCCACTACAAAAAAAGTTATACAATGCTGGTCTGAGGAAACAGGTGTGTCATGGTCCGGATCGGGTTCCCTTTAAATTTCCTTTGTTTGTGTTACGATCGGGACTGTTGACTCCTTGTTTCCCTTTAATTCCCTGGTGATTAAAGGCAATTTACTCTCGACCGAACTGGCAGTTTATAAATCTCCGGCTTTCAGCTGTTTGGGCTGGAGCATTAGGGAGCATTAATGAAGTTACTGAAGCTAGTGCGAGCCAAAGTCATCTTGCCAGAGCCAACTAAGTTTCTTACCGGAGCAAGTCTCCTCCCAAAGCAAGTGCCAGCAAGCCGCCTTCCATTGCCAGAGCGGGTCCGTCAAAGTTAACCCGCCGGGGTGAGTCAAGAGCTCGCCACTGCTTGGAGAGTACTTGGGGCCCAGTTATAGTACTGTCTATCGTTGTGTGGTCTCCATATCCATGTCCTGTGTCTAAAAGGGGTCACGGCCCTGTACCCTGGAAGGGCCCTGATCCTGTGTCAAGAAGAGTCCCGGCTCCACGTCCTGTGTCAAAGGAGGATTCCCGGCTCAGTGTTCTTTGTCCTGTGTTTGAGTTCCAAATACCAAGTCCATGTCTGGGTCCTGACGTTCAAGTATCAAGTCCAATCTTCGAGGTTCAAGTATCAAGTTCAAGCTCTGGGGTTTCAAGTATAAAGTCCTGGCTCCGAGGTCTGTGTTCCGAGTCCTGGCTCCAAGCCCTAGCCCAGACCCTGAATCCCAGCCTAGTCCAGGGCCTGAGTCCCAGCCTAGCCCAGACCCTGAGTCCCAGCCTAGCCCAGGGTCTGAGTCCCAGCCTAGTCCAGGGCCTGAGTCCTTGTCCATTACACTTATTCCCACTTCCGCTTTGCCCTCTCCTTGATTCCTCTCTGTTCTATCCTTGTGTCATGGCTTTCCTTGTAATTATCAATCAACTCTATTTAGTTAAGCCTACAAAACGTGCCTGTGTCCTGCACTTGGGTCCACCCTTGCTCCGCATTTGTGACAAGGTGAACTTCTACACAACTGTTTGAGTCAGTAGACTGGTCCATGTTCAAACCCTCAGCTGCCAGGCCAGATAGGCAAAGATTCCCGCCAGATTATCTGAACAGGATTCGAACTGCAAGACCTTCTACCGCATCTTTAATGTATCTTCTAAGAAATACGTTGCAAAGTCTTTACAGGCAAGGATATGCTTTTTTTTCGCGGGACATGTGGTTTAAATCTAATACTATGCATCAGCCAGGTAACATCATCCCTGCAGTAAAGTATGGTGGAAGTAGCATAATACTATAGGGATGCTTTTCAGCAGCAGGAACTGGAAATCTGGTCAGGATAGATGAGAAAATAAATGCTGCTAAATACAGAGAGATCCTGGATTAAAACCAGCTAGCCTCTGCCAGAAAGCTTAAACTGGGGAGGAAGTTCGTCATTCAGCAGGACAACAACCCAAAGCACTCTGCCAGAGCAACCATGGAATGGCTTTAAATGAAGAATTTTGATGTCCTTGGTGGCCCAGTCAGAGTTCTGACCTTAAGCTGATCGAACATCTCTGGCAAGACCTCAAGATTGCTGTCCACTGCTGCTCCCATCTAACCTGACACAGCTTAAGCAATTTTGCAAGGAGGAATGAGCAAGTCTTGCTCGATCACATTGTGTAAAGCTAACAGAGACTCACCCAAAAAAATACTACTGGCTGTAATAGCTATACGAGATGGCTCAACTAAGTACTGAGCAAAGCGGGGTGATTACTTCTGAATTGTTGACATTTCAGATTTTAAATTTGTAGTTTTTCATGCTTTACAATTTTTCCAATTTTTTGGGCTGTATGGGAAAAAAGGAGCATGTGATTCACAAATAAAAATTCTCAGCTGAATTGATCAAAATCCTTGGTCACAAATAAAGGGTTGGGGTCTGAATACTTTTTCAAGGCACTGTATGGTAGTTTGATATGACAACTACTCTGCACATGATGACAAAAAAAACAGCAGCGAGTTGAAGATACAGTTCAGCACACCACAGGAACCAGCCAAACCTCTATGGACTCTGTCTTGTCACATACCCCGTGACGGGTTAAAGAACCAGCAGAAATAGAAAACACTTTGGAGCCTGGTATTGCTATTAACTAATAATATTTATTAGTAAATATGCAATGCAGTACTATAAATTCAGATACATCAAACAGGTTATCAAAGGTTATACATATATAGAAACATAGAAAATAGGTGCAGGAGTAGGCCATTCGGCCCTTCGAGCCTGCACCGCCATTTATTATGATCATGGCTGATCATCCAACTCAGAACCCCGCCCCAGCCTTCCCTCCATACCCCCTGATCCCCGTAGCCACAAGGGCCATATCTAACTCCCTCTTAAATATAGCCAATGAACTGGCCTCAACTGTTTCCTGTGGCAGAGAATTCCACAGATTCACCACTCTCTGTGTGAAGAAGTTTTTCCTAATCTCGGTCCTAAAAGGCTTCCCCTTTATCCTCAAACTGTGACCCCTTGTTCTGGACTTCCCCAACATCGGACAATCTTCCTGCATCTAGCCTGTCCAATCCCTTTAGGATTTTATACGTTTCAATCAGATCCCCCCTCAATCTTCTAAATTCCAACGAGTACAAGCCCAGTTCATCCAGTCTTTCTTCATATGAAAGTCCTGCCATCCCAGGAATCAATCTGGTGAACCTTCTTTGTACTCCCTCTATGGCAAGGATGTCTTTCCTCAGATTAGGGGACCAAAACTGCACACAATACTCCAGGTGTGGTCTCACCAAGGCCTTGTACAACTGCAGTAGTACCTCCCTGCTCCTGTACTCGAATCCTCTCGCTATAAATGCCAGCATACCGTTCGCCTTTTTCACTGCCTGCTGTACCTGCATGCCCACTTTCAATGACTGGTGTATAATGACACCCAGGTCTCGTTGCACCTCCCCTTTTCCTAATCGGCCACCATTCAGATAATAATCTGTTTTCCTATTTTTGCCACCAAAGTGGATAACTTCACATTTATCCACATTAAATTGCATCTGCCATGAATTTGCCCACTCACCCAACCTATCCAAGTCACTCTGCATCCTCTTAGCATCCTCCTCACAGCTAACACTGCCACCCAGCTTCGTGTCATCCGCAAACTTGGAGATGCTGCATTTAATTCCTTCATCCAAGTCATTAATATATATTGTAAACAACTGGGGTCCCAGCACTGAGCCTTGCGGTACCCCACTAGTCACCGCCTGCCATTCTGAAAAGGTCCCGTTTATTCCCACTCTTTGCTTCCTGTCTGCTAACCAATTCTCCATCCACATCAATACCTTACCCCCAATACCGTGTGCTTTCAGTTTGCACACTAATCTCCTGTGTGGGACCTTGTCAAAAGCCTTTTGAAAATCCAAATATACCACATCCACTGGTTCTCCCCTATCCACTCTACTAGTTACATCCTCAAAAAATTCTATGAGATTCGTCAGACATGATTTTCCTTTCACAAATCCATGCTGACTTTGTCCGATGATTTCACTGCTTTCCAAATGTGCTGTTATCACATCTTTGATAACTGACTCCAGCAGTTTCCCCACCACCGACGTTAGGCTAACCGGTCTATAATTCCCCGGTTTCTCTCTCCCTCCTTTTTTAAAAAATGGGGTTACATTAGCCACCCTCCAATCCTCAGGAACTAGTCCAGAATCTAACGAGTTTTGAAAAATTATCACTAATGCATCCACTATTTCTTGGGCTACTTCCTTAAGCACTCTAGGATGCAGACCATCTGGCCCTGGGGATTTATCTGCCTTCAATCCCTCCAATTTACCTAACACCACTTCCCTACTAACATGTATTTTGCTCAGTTCCTCCATCTCACTGGACCCTCTGTCCCCTTCTATTTCTGGAAGATTATTTATGTCCTCCTTAGTGAAGACAGAACCAAAGTAATTATTCAATTGGTCCGTGTGTCCACACTTTCAATGTATTCAATATAAGTGTGGAAATACAGAAACCAAGCTTCTTCAAGCCTAGGGGTAAATGGATACAGTCTTACAGTGATAGTTCAGTTCAGTTCAGTTCGTGGTATTCAACTGAGTAGTGATGAAGAGAGAGAGAGAGAGAGAGGTGTTTAGTTCTTCAGGTGAGCTGATGCCGTCAATCTTCCCGTTGTCCTCCAAAATCCTTTAGAAGTCACAGAATGTGACCACAACAAGGGGACTGTTTTCTGTGCTGGAGTTATCAACCCAGGCGAGGGTTGAACACACTAATAACTTACCACCTGTCACACCTTTTTCATACTACGAGAGCCACTAATTGATCCTCTGAAAACCCACCTTTCTGTGGGCACAACAAAGCTCATCCAGTGTCCAAAATCGTGTGTCTGTCTGTCTACCAGCTGACTTTCTATTTGTCTCAGGATGCTGAATACCAGCTGTCCATCAAGTAGCTCCTCCCTTCTCTCTCTGAAGGAACACAGAAGCTGGCAGTGTTCTTGCAAAGTGTAAACATGCTGCAGAGAAACCATAACACCAACTCCAAGCAGTCTTCACCGCTCTCTCTCTTAATAACATGGTGTTTATGTTGTACAACTCGCTCTCTCTCTCTCTCTCTTTCTCTCTCCCCCCTTCTCTGTCTCTCTCCTCTCTCCTCTCTCTCTCTCTCTCTCTCTCTCTCTCTCTCTCTCTTCCATAGAAAATATGACCTCTAGGAGTTGTGACGAGAATACACATAAAATTAAGATGTTTGCTGGCCTGGGTTAGCATCAGTGACATCAGCAAGTGGTCTGCCACCTGCCCTCAGGGGAAGGAAAGATAAGGAACAATGGAGCAGCGTCTGGAGATGTGTAATGAAGGGACGTGGGAGAGAGAGCTGTCTGGAGCGGCTCCCCCCTTTGAACCTTGAACTGTTTGAAGTGATGGACAGGCGATACCCCAGCAGGGGGATAAAAAGGGACCGGTTCGCTAAGACACACACACACGCCACCCGAGGTAACGAGACCCTGGAAGCGGTACGCTTCTCACGAGTCGGTGGGAAGTACCAGACAACAGCCAGGGTGGAAAGGTACGATCAGCGGGAACCCGGTGTGTGTCCGCCCTTGCCTGGGTGCCGGGTTCACTGCAGAGGATCGACCGCATCTGGAGGAGGGGTCACAGTCGGTGACCTCAGGTGACATCACCAAGGACCCGCCCAAAAGTTGCTTGTGAGCCATATCGTGGGGCTGTGAGTGAAGCCGTGTCTGAATGATCAGTTGTTCCTGTTCTCTCTCTCTCTCTCTTCCCCCACGTTGTCCATCGCCATGGCAACGATTACTGCGAACTGAACTACTAAACTGGACTGAACTTTGAGTCACTTTGAAATTTGGTCATTTACCCCTAGACAACGATAGAGCTTGATTGATGCTGTTATCTTAATTCTGTGCACATGTGTGGTTATCATTGCTGAACTGTTGCATTTATTATCCTTTCGATTACTGTGTTGCTTGTTTCTTTAATAAAACTTTCTTAGTTCTAGTACTCCAGACTCCAACTGAGTGATCCATTTCTGCTGGTTTGGCAACCCAGTTACGGGGTACGTAACATAAGTGGGGTTCTCGTCCGGGATTTTGAACGCTAAATTTGGGACGGAGTAAATTGATTGGGTCAAAATTCCCGAAAGAAAGAAAAGACAAACAGCAAAAATGGAGGCTGAGGAATTTATAAAGGCGCCGACCTTGGAGGCATTAGAGGATGCCAGGAAATCGGAATTGATAGCTGTGGCCAAACGGTTGAATCTTGCTAAGGTGAAGTCGACAATGAGGAGAGAGGAGATACACAGAGCTATTGTAGAGCACTATGTATCTAAAGGTGTATTTCCCCAAGGTGAGCTGGGGGTGGTGTCTATTGAAAAACCTGCTGGAGACGCGGTACAGGTACAGCTTGATAAACTGAGACTCGAGCACAAGTTCCGGCTACGGCAGTTAGAACACGAAGAGAAAGAGAGGGACAGACAGTTGAAGAGAGAGGAGAAACAGAGGGAAAGGGAATTTGAGCTGGAGAAGTTAAAGATAAGGGCCGAGCAGGGGCTCGTGCCGAACCAAGGTGGAGGGTTCCGGGCGACCCAGGAGGTTAGGCTGGTTCCCCCATTTGACGATACCGACGTGGATCGGTACTTTCTCCACTTCGAAAAAGTGGCTATAAGTCAGGACTGGCCGAGGGATAAGTGGGTTGTCTTACTTCAGAGTGTACTGAAAGGGAAAGCCCAACAAGCTTACTCAGCTTTGTCCGCGGAAGATGCCCAGAGGTATGAGGTGGTGAAAGAGGCCATCCTCAGGATTTATGAGTTGGTCCCGGAGGCATACCGGCAGAGGTTCCGGAATGCGAGGAAACAGTGGGACCGCACGTATTTGGAGTTTGCCCGTGAGATGCAAACATATTGTGAGCGTTGGTGCGCCTCGAAGGGGGTAGAGGGGGATTATGACAGACTGCTACAACTGATCCTGATTGAGCAGTTTAAAGGTTGTGTCCCCGAGGGTATGAGACCCTACCTCGATGAGAAAGAGGCAGCCACGTTAGCCGCAACTGCTAAGTTAGCGGATGAGTATGCGTTGACGCATAAAATGAAGTTTGCCCCGAGTAAAGGCTACCAGAAGGGTAGTCAGGACGGCGGGGAGAGTCCGCCGGAAAAGTCAGAAAGTAAGCCGGGGACTAGTGAAAAGGATAAGGTAGACCGGGAGCAGTCTGGTAGGAAGTCTCCTGGGGTCGTCTGTTATAATTGTGGGAAAGTCGGACACTTTGCGTCCAGGTGCTTTGCCCCAAAGAAGGAGACGGGAAAAGGAAAAACGGCAATGTTGAATGGCTGTATTGAGCTGTTAAGCGAACCGACCGCTAGGGAAGGACAGGTCTGAAAAAGTCCAGGAAGGGCGCGAGAGGTTTATCTCGGCCGGATTGGTGTCAGTGAAGGAGAGGTTAAAACCAGTTCCAGTGCGGATCTGGAGAGACACGGGAGCGTGTCAGTCACTAATATTGAAGAGTGTATTAGAGTTTAGCTCAGAGACCCAGACTGGGGAGGTAGAGGTCAAAGGTGTTGGGGAAGGGACAGAGTCAGTCCCTTTGCACCAGATACACTTACAGAGCAACCTGGTCTCTGGACTAGTCACGATCGGGGTGAGGTCAGAATTACTGATGAAAGACGTGGAAGTCTTGCTCGGTAATGACATCGCCAGAGGAATCGTGTTCCCAGTCGTGAGATTGACAGGTCAGCCTGCCAGCATTGAGGCCCCGCCCATGGACTCACAGGTTCATCACGGGCCCGCGATAGTGAATTTAGCTGAAACGTTTCTGCCAACCTTGTATGAGACGGGGTGTAGTGAGACAAGAGGTAGTGAGGGAGCTGGGACGGACGTAGCAGTAGCCAGGAAAGAATTTGTGCAGACGCAGGAGCGAGACGAGGGTCTGATGGTTTTGGCAGAGACAGCTCTCTCTGACACAGCTTTAACGAGAGAACTAGTAGGCTATTGTGCGGAGGAGGAAGTGCTAAGGAAGAAAGGGAAATCAAGTACAGTATCCGCAGATGAGGAGTGGGGGGTGGTGCAAAAGAGTTATGAGGATGAGGTTTTTAACATGGCCCACGAGGTACCCCCCGGTAGACATTTTGCGGTGCTGGAGGAAACAGTTGGTGGAATCATGAAAGAGATTTACCGGCTGCCCAGGGGGAAGAATGTTATTGATCATGACCGACGCGAACTGAGACGGTCACCGGCTTTTGATATGCTAACAAACCTAGTCGGTGTTAGCGTGGAAATCAAAGAAGCTAGGGGCCCCCTGATAAGAGGAAAAAACCATTTTGAACAGATTAGTATGGGATCGATTAGATGGGAGAAGGCTAATCCCCGAACAAAGCGAATCTTTAGAAGAAGTAATTAAACGACTCGCACCCGTGTGTTTGATTGTCCCGAGGAAATGCAAAGAACTGGGACGTTGGGTGATGTCTGTTACAATAGGGCAGCCTAGTAAAGAACACCGATATATAATGAGTAATTCAGTGACTAAAGGGCTGATGAACACAGAGGTGTGTATTGGCAATTTAATACGGCTGTCTGAAGCCAGCTTGATAGCGAACCTTAAAAAAAATGAATTCGGCCACACGAGGGTCACTTACCTGGGAATTGTGGTGACACAGGGGCAGCTGGCAGCGATGCAAGCTACAGTGCAGGCTATCGCTGACCTCCCAACCCCGACAGACAAGAGGGCCCTCAGAAGGCTCTTGGAGATGGTGGGGTACTGCAGGAAGTTTTGCAATAACTCTGCGGTCAATACCCGTCCCCCTCCTACTAAGCCCTTGCGAGAGAAAACTGAGTCGGAATGGGACGACCCTTGTTATTGTGGTCCGGGACAAAACCAAATGAGAGGTTACATTGGTCGCAATTCATCAGTGTTTTTGGCCACTATGAAGTTTGCTGAGTTGGAGCCTGGTCTAGGGGATTATTAATAACACGTGTAAAAGGAACAGAAAATGTGATGACTGTCTGTCAAGGTGTTGACAGTTTCAAACTCGCTGTGTTAGCCAAATAACTGATAAAGATGTATATTTGTGTGTGTATCAAATAATGTAGTCATGTTTGTAATTTTTACCTCCCGGTAAAAATCCTTAAAAGGGGGGAAGTGTGACGAGAATACACATAAAATTAAGATGTTTGCTGGCCTGGGTTAGCATCAGTGACATCAGCAAGTGGTCTGCCACCTGCCCTCAGGGGAAGGAGAGATAAGGAACAATGGAGCAGCGTCTGGAGATGTGTAATGAAGGGACGTGGAAGAGAGAGCTGTCTGGAGCAGCTCCCCCCTTTGAACCTTGAACTGTTTGAAGTGATGGACAGGCGATACCCCAGCAGGGGGATAAAAAGGGACCGGTTCGCTACGACACACACACACACGCCACCCGAGGTAACGAGACCCTGGAAGCGGTATGCTTCTCACGAGTCGGTGGGAAGTACCAGACAACGGCCAGGGTGGAAAGGTACGATCAGCGGGAACCCGGTGTGTGTCCGCCCTTGCCTGGGTGCCGGGTTCACTGCAGAGGATCGACCGCATCTGGAGGAGGGGTCACAGTCGGTGACCTCAGGTGACATCACCAAGGACCCGCCCAAAAGTTGCTTGTGAGCCATATCGTGGGGCTGTGAGTGAAGCCGTGTCTGAATGATCAGTTGTTCCTGTTCTCTCTCTCTCTCTCTCTTCCCCCACGTTGTCCATCGCCATGGCAACGATTACTGCGAACTGAACTACTAAACTGGACTGAACTTTGAGTCACTTTGAAATTTGGTCATTTACCCCTAGACAACGATAGAGCTTGATTGATGCTGTTATCTTAATTCTGTGCACATGTGTGGTTATCATTGCTGAACTGTTGCATTTATTATCCTTTCGATTACTGTGTTGCTTGTTTCTTTAATAAAACTTTCTTAGTTCTAGTACTCCAGACTCCAACTGAGTGATCCATTTCTGCTGGTTTGGCAACCCAGTTACGGGGTACGTAACAGAGTACATAACAGTCTATACTTCTCAAGTTCAAATTTCAATGTAACTTTATGGTCAAATGAGAATATATGAATGTATATGTAATGTGTGTCACTCTCTCAGAGGTCCTGTCCTGGACCCATCATATCAATATAATTGCAAAAAAAACACAACAGCATTTCTCATTATCTAGTGCATTTGCACAGTTTGCTATCTTTTACGCTCTATTTGCTCTTCGATTGATCCTGTTTATAGTTACTATTCTATAAATTTGCTGAGTATGCTTGAAGGAAAAAAGAATCTCAGGGTTGTATGTGGTGACATGTATGTGATAATAACTTCTACTTTGAACCTTGTTGCAGGCATTTCATCTTCCAGGTATTTACAGGGAAAAAGGGAAATACAATAAAATTTTATGAAAAACTATATGTAGAAGGACACTGACTAACAAGCAACCCAAGTGCAAAAGAAGATAATCTGTGCAGAAAATGTAATACTGACTGCTGTGTACACACATCTATTGATGCTTCTGGACACATCTTCAGTGATGTTCCTGGAATCATCGGGTGTTTCGGGTCTTTCAACATCATACAACCTCCTCCAGGTGACCCAGCCGGGGCCAATCAGACCCCAGCTTGTGTCCAGATGGCTAGCTACTTATGACTCCATGGCTCCCCTCTTTTAAGCCACAGCCATCTTGAGGCCCTCTCTGCCGCATCGGTGGTACTGCGGATGGCTCTCCTCTTCCTCTCTCCCTCGATGCCCAAAATGCTGAAAGCTCTAACTAAGGAACGGGCTACGAATCCCCTACAACCAACCTCCACTGGGAGACACCTCGCTCTCCATCCAGCCTGCTGACAGTTGCTGACCAGTCCTGCATACTTGGAGAGCTTCCTTTCAAAGGCCTCTTCCAAGCTATCTTCCCATAGGACTGTCAGCTCCAGCAGCACGACTTACAATATGTGCTGTATGTAGTCCCTAGTGTGAGTCTGTCTGTCATAGAATCAGTTCAGAGTAGTGTTGAATGAAATTAACTATGCCGGTTTAGGAGTCTGGTTGTAAGGTAATATCTGTTCCTGAACCTGGTTGTGTGGAACCTAAGGCATCTGTACCTCCTGCCTGATGGTAGCAGACACTCACTACCTCAGTAAAGTGGTCAGCATAATCAAATACCCCACCTACTGAAGCACCTCCAATTACTCCAAAAGACTGAAGTTGGGTAAAATACTGAAAGGCTTTTATTCGCTGTATAATACGACCTCCACAGTGAGTGTCTGCCCCCGGACGGAGGGGGAGGGGCAAGGCGAACACCTTTATACAGGACTCTGTGGGAGGGGCAGTCAGCAGAGGGGTGTGTCCAGACAGGTAACCGAGTTACAACATATACATGGTTTACCAGATTCACCCCTCCTTTTTTGAAAAAGAGTCCCGCGGGGTGAAGTGACAGACAATATTTAAAACAAGTATATTTACGGGTCAAGTCTATCAGGCGGTCGAGTCCGTCGCTGTGACCTACGTAGCACTGTTGGTGATTGCAACGGAGATGGCGGTTGTGCTGGCTCCGGCCTGACCTGAGGCGCCAGCACGTTAGGTGTTGGTAATCCCTCATGCGTGTGCATCATGCCCTGTATGGGAGTGTCGTGTGGTGTCTGTGTAGGGCTTGGAGTGCGTGGTGTCTCGTGGGTATATATATCGGTGGGTACGGGGTTAATAGTCACCACGGAGTGTTCAGGGTAGGGGTCTGATGCTCCTGCGGGCGCCAGGTCGCGGATGGAGACCGTGTCCTCCCGCCCATCAGGTAAAACCACGTAGGCATACTGGGGTTTGCTTGAAGTAAGTGAACCCTCTCGACCATCGGGGAGTATTTATTGCTCCTCACATGTTTCCGGAGTAGCACTGGCCCCGGGGACGTCAGCCAAGTTGGTAGGGTGGTTCCAGTGGTCAACTTTCTGGGAAAAGAAAAGAGTCGCTCATGAGGGGTTCATGAGTGGCTTGATCATGATGAGTTGATGAGTTGTGCCTTTTCGGGTCAGTAGAAGTGTGGTTTGCACTCTGCGCAGACTTGGCAGTCCCTGGTCATCATCCTGATCTCCTCAAGGGAGTAAGGCAGGTCCCGGGCTTTCACGAAGTGGAAAAGCCGGGTGACTCCCGGGTGGCAAAGGTCTACATGTAGGGCGTATAGCCGATCGATCTGCGCGCCAGCGCATGTTCCCCAGGTTAGGGCATCGGAGGGCTCGTTGAGCTTCCCAAGCCTGTACATGATGTCATAGTTGTAGGTGGAGAGTTCGATACTCCACCTCAGAATTTTATCATTTTTGATTTTGCTCCGCTACTGATTATTAAACATGAACGCGACTGAGCGCTGGTCAGTTAGCAGGGTGAACCTTTTGCCGGCAAGATAGTGCCTCCAGTGCCTTATAGCTTCCACTATGGCCTGGGCCTCTTTCTCTACCGCAGAGTGCCGAATTTCAGGTCCTTGAAGGGTACGGGAGAAGAACGCCATTGGTCTTCCTGCCTGTTTGAGGGTAGCAGCCAGCGCAAAGTCGAAGGCGTCACTCTCTACTTGGAAGGAAATGGCCTCATCCACCGCATGCATTGCTGCTTTGGCAATGTCCCCTTTTATGCGGCTGAAGGCCGTGTGGGCCTTGGCTGAGAGGGGGAATGTGGTGGACTTGACCGGGGGTGGGCCTTGTCTGCATAGTTAGAGACCCATTGGGCGTAATATGAAAAGGAGCCCAGGCACCTTTTGAGGGCTCTGAGGGTATTGGGAAGAGGGAGTTCCAACAGGGGGTGCATACCGGGGTCGGGGTCAGGGCCAATGACTCCATTCTCCACGACACACCTAAGGATAGAAAGTCAGGTGGTCCCAAATACACACTTGTCCTTGTCATAGATGAGATTGAAAGCTTTGGCTGCTTGGAGAAATTTTTGGAGGTTGTTGTCGTGATCCTGCCGGTCGTGACCGCAGATGGTGATGTTATCCAGATATGGGAACGTGGCCTTCAGTTGGCACTGGTCCACCATCCGGTCCATTGCCCTCTGGAAGACAGATACACCATTCATGACATCGAAGGGGATGCGCAGGAATTGATAAAGCCTGCCGTCTGCCCCGAAGGCAATGTAAGGGCGGTCCTCCCGGCAGATGGGGAGCTGATGGTAAGCGGATTTTAGGTCTATGGTCGAGTACACCTTGTACTGTGCTATCTGATTGACCATATCCGCGATGCGGGGTAGAGAGTACGCGTCGAGCTGCGTGAACCTATTGATGGTCTGGCTATAGTACACGACCATCCTATTCTTCTCCCCGTTCCGAACAACCACCACCTGCGCCCTCCAAGGACTTGTGCTTGCCTCAATGACCCCGTCCCTGAGCAGCCGCTGCACCTCCGACTTAATGAAAGCTCTGTCCCCCACGCTGTACCTCCTGCTTTTAGTTGCCACAGGTTTACAGTCGGGGGTCAGGTTGGCGAACAGCAGTGGGGGAGGGATCCTGAGGGTGGAGAGGCCGCAAGTGGTGTCGGTAGTGCGGCAGTTGGCATGGTGTTGGGTGGGATGTGCGTGTCGGTGTGTGTGTGTGGTCAGTGGTGGGGTACGTGACATATCTCTACAAAACTGGGGATTTATGACAGTAATTGGCGGGAGGGGCCCATCATACTTCATTGTCACGCTTTTCAGGTGGCTCTGGAAGTCCAACCCCAACAGCACAGGGGCACACAGTTGAGGCAAGACCAGTAACTTAAAGTCCTGATATTCTGTGCCCTGCACCACTAGCGTTGCTACACAACCCCCCGGATGTCTGTTGTATGCGACCCGGAGGCCATGGTGACCCTCCGACTTACCGGCTGTATCACGAGTCCGCAATGCTGCACCGCGTCCGGGTGGATAAAACTCTCCGTGCTGCCCGTGTCAAACAGGCAGCTTGTCCTGCGCCCCTCCACCAGGATGTCCATCACTCACCTTGAGAGGTGGTGGGGAGCGCTTTGGTCGAGGGTCACGGAAGCCAGGGTGGGATAGCTGCCTTGGTTCGGCGCGGTGGGGTGCCCCGTGAGCACCCGTTGGTCGTAGGCGGTGGGAGGTGGCACCGACCAAGATAGCCGCCCCCATGTCTCACACGTGGTGGCAGCGTGCAGGCAAGATGGCGACCCCCACATCTCGCACGCAGCGCTGCTCGATCCCGCTCGCGGTTTTGACTTACAGACCTTGGCGAAGTGGCCCTTCTTTCCGCAGCTGGAGCAGATAGCTTGTCGAGCCGCGCAGCGTTTCCGGGGGTGCTTCTCCAGTCCGCAGAAGTAGCACTTCGCGGACTCACGACTGGCAGCAGCTGACGTCGAACCGCAGGCGGGTTGCGAGGTCTGCGGCGCCCACGAAGCCGTTGGGGGATCGCATGCCTGGAGAGCCTCAGAGTTGTGTAGAGCGGCCTCCAGCGTGTCGGGCAGTTCGATCGCCGAACTTAAGGTAAGATTGGCTTTTTCCAACAGCCGCTGGTGCACGTACACTGACCTGGTCCCCATGACGAAGGCGTCTCTCACTAGGAGCTTTGCATGCTGCGCCGCCGTCAGCTCCTGGCAATTGCAGGCTCGCACGAGTGTCCGTAGGGCCTGGACGAACTCAGCACTTGATTCCCCAGGCTGTTGTTGCCGTGTTGCTAAGCGGTGTTGCGTGTAGACGCTGTTTATTGGCCGCAGGTATTGTCCTTTGAGGGCGCTCATCACGCCGTTGTAGCTCGGCTGGTCTCTGATCAGCAAATAGACCCGTGGACTGAACCTGGAGAGTAGAACTCTGTGCTTCGCTACACGGTCGGTCACTTTAATCTCCTCCAGGTACGTTTCGAAGCAAGCCAGCCAGAGTTCGAAAGCGTTTCCAGCTTCAGGAGTTTGTAGATCAAGGTCTAACTTGTCAGGTCTCAGAGGGTGTTCCATGCTATAAAATTTACAGCGATTAAAATTGAAGCACCTTCAATTACTCCAAAAGACTGAGGTTTGGTAAAATACTGAAAAGCTTTTATTCGCTGTACAATACGACCTCCACAGTGAGTGTCTGCCCCCGGACTGAGGGGGAGGGGCAATGCGAAACACCTTTATTCAGGGATCTGTGGGAGGAGCCACAGGGGCAGTCAGCAGAGAGGCGTGTCCAGACAGTTAACCCAGTTACAACATATATACATGGTTTACCACACCCACTTTGGACATTCTCTCTTTTGTCCTCTTCCATCAGGTTGAAGATAGAAAAGTATGAAAGCACATGGAAGGTCATCTTCTACCCTGCTGTTAATACAATGTCTTCTAGTGCCATAAGATGATTCTTGACCTCAGATTCTACCTTTTTATGATCTTACACCTTATTGTTTATCTGCACTGCACTTTATCTATAACGCTTATACTTTATTCTTCATTGTAACTGTTTTACTTTTACCTCCATGCACTGTGTGAGCAGTATGCAAGACAAGATTTTCACTGTATCTCCATACATGTGACAATAAAGTGAATTCCACTTGATTTAAGGAGGAGCACAGGTAGTAGACAGGAGGGAGGCTGGACAGTGTTTGGAGAACTCATGACCAAGGTTGCAAAGAGTATCTTTTATTACTAGATAAGGAAAAAATAGCTCTGTTCTTAACTGCATCATTAAAAATGCTTTATCTTTAATTTGTTGTTTTATATTTTCATTTATTCTCCAAATTAATTATCAAATTTAAAGTGTGATTAATTCTAATTGGGTGCAAAGTAATGGACATCTTTTGAATATTTTGACATAAGCAGAACATATTCTATAAATGATGTCCATTGGCAACACTTAAAACGTTAGTAGAATAGAGGGTTCTAATATCTGTTCCTCTCCTGCACATCTCAGCAGTCCTTGTAACAATGTGGACATGGCATTGTAATAGGTTCTTGGGAGAAGTTTGCAGATTAACATACAAAATATTACAAAAGCAATGTGGTACAAAAGAAAAGATTTTCAATTATTCATAGACTTCCTTTTCTTTTACTCTTCTAGTGTGAATGATATCATAGCAGTGGGCTCTCAGAGTTTCTATGCCAACAATGACCATTATTACTCTAATTTTTACTTGAGAATCTTAGAGATTTTTTTTGGCTATTCCTGGGGCTCCATTGTCTGACTGAAGTAAAGGAAGTTGCAAAAGGACTTAGTTTTCCCAGTGGGCTGGATATTTCTCTTGATGGAAAGTGAGTATGTTTACTTTGTTTGTTACTGACTGCAGTAGCGTTACTCTTAGCATTGTGGTTTTCTGAGTTGCTGTTGGAATGATGGTATTTTTTTTAGGTTTGATAGTTAATCGTACAAATAGAGTCCCTGTTTTTAATCTTATTCAATGCAATCTTGCTCTTGCCTGATAGTGAATAATTGATTGCAAAATTGCATTGTGTTTCTTAGAGTGTCAACCATTTAATCATCTGAAAGTTCCTTTAGTTATGCAATACTAATGTGAAGCTGATTCCTTTACAAGATTTTGCTTGATCATTATATACCGAAAGTAAAGTCACTGGGCACAAAGTTTGTTTTTTTTTGGTGAGTCTAGCCAATCATGTAGTGTAAGAAATGTGTTTGCTCTTTTCTTTGCTTCTCCCTGAAATTTCTTTACATATCATCCCATAATCAGATAATTTCAGCAGAAACATTTTTTCTTCATTACTTTGAATTACTCCCCATGTCTTCACTCTTCTTCCAACTACATTTAGTGTTTGCAATGGAGAATGCAGTTTGGGTGACACATTTCAGAGCACCCGTGTTCAATTCACAGAATGACCCTGGACTTTTTATTGAGTACCATTTTAATTCCCCATTCCACTCCCACCCCTATTCTTTTCCTGTTATAAAGTAAATTTATGGAACAGTTTCCCATCTTCTCTCTGGGCACATTCTAGATTTGATAGCAGATACAACAGTTTCAGTAACTTGCTTTCTCTAGCCTTATTAGAACTGGGCAGGTTACCAGTAACATTGGTTCTGTAGGCAGTTCTGCAGGGAATGTCCTACATCTGCACTTGTTACATTTACCTTCCTTCGCATCTCTCCAGTTGCCTAACCTTTGTTCAGATCCTCTCTCCCTCTCTGATTGCCCTCAATGAGACTATCAGCTGGATGACTTCATTTATATTTTAGGAGAATCACCCCACCCCCAGAAACCCTGATATTATCTGTTAATTACAGTATATTCTCTCTGTTTCATCCATCCCTTTCTCTACAAATTCTCTCTTTTCCAGTTTTTAATGAAGGGTTTGGACCCGAAAACCTCTACTTCTCTGCCTGATCTGTGGAGTGTTCCCAGTGTTTTCTGGTTTTTATGATAGTTTTCCATCATCTGCAATTTTTTTGATTTCCATTATGTTACCATTTGACATAGATGGTACCTGACAAAATAATTAGTATAAAATAGGGTGGCCTAACAGTAAATATACACTCTTTGAGTCCAGATGAAGGGTCTTGACTTGAAATTTCGACTGGACATTTCCCGCCACTAATGCTGCTTGACCCACTGAGTTCCTCCAGGCATTTGCTTTTTTGCTCTGGATTTCTAGCATCTGCGTTATTTTGGGAGCAGAAACCAGGTACATCTCCATGCTGCCATAAACAATTCTTGCATTTAGTATTCTGGCTAATTGCCGACCTTGTTGTAACTTTACTACAGCCTTGCCAAGTCATTCCATTCTGCAGAGTTTATTTTGTTCTCCTGACAGCACTTCTTACTAATTACCATGACCTCTTTCCAAACTAAATAATCTTCCCAAGTTTCATATAAAACAAAATTGCAATTAATTACACAAACAGCCTGAACCACAGATCTGAAATTGAATAAAGGTAATGATAAAATTAAGCTTTGTTTGTCACATGCACATTGAAATTTGTCATTTGTGTCAAATCAAATCAGTGCGAATTGTTCTGAGCAGCCCAGAAGTGTCATCACGCTTCCGGTGCCAGAATAGCGCACCCACAACTCACTAACCCTAACCATACATCTTTGGAATGTGGGAGTGTGATGGAGGACACTCGGTAAATGCACTCCTTACACACGCGCATCCACTTGCACACATTGTCTTGTCATTCTGCTGTTGTTGCGGTGAATGTACACATTGTGTTCCCCGGCATATTCTCATAATTAGCCCACTATTTTCCCACCACATTGCTACGTGCATTCAGAGTACTGAGATGCAGTTAGTGAGTATGCTCTCAATGGTACAGCGGTAGAAGTCCGTCGGTATCCTGGGACAGAAGGAAGCTTCTGTCAGAAGTAAGAAATTATGGTGCCTTTCCCACCATACACAGTGGAATATTCACTTTCTTTAGTAAAGAGGATGTGTAAATGTGTATACATTGTTTGTATACTGTATTTAAGGGAGATACTTTTGTTTATTTTGCAGTTGCATTGTGGGTGCATCAAATTTTAATTCATGTGTAGTCTTAATATCTCTCTGTTGGTAATTAAAGATGGTATGTCCTAGTGTCAAATAAAAGGAGCTCATTGCCCTGTGTGTGTGTGTGTGAGAGAGAGAGAGAGACTGAATGAACTTTCACACTGGACAAGAATAAAAATGGAGCTATTTTGTGTTTTCTAGTAGATACCTTTTTGTAAATATTGACATTTTGTAATGTATTGTATGAGTATTCGTAGCATCAGAGTGTGTATGATGCCAGGACGTAGAAAGGTGAAAATGGAAGTCTATTGAATAAACGTGTTTGTTCAATCTACAGCAGTGTCCGAGTCACGTCAATATTACATGGTGTCAGAAGAAATCGCGAAAAAAAAGGAAGAGAAGACACGTAAAAATGTCACAGTTACAGCCAGCGTCAAGTTTAAGCCTACAAGGTCATCTTGCTGAGAACTGGAAAATATGGATCCAGAAGTCTGAGCTGTTTTGCACCGCTAGCGGCGTAGCTGAAAAGACGGAGAAAGTGCAATGTGCTACTTTTCTGCATGTGGCAGGGGAAGAGGCAATAAAGGTTTGCAACACGTTTGTCTTCCAAGATGATGAGCAAGATAAAATTGAAGCGTTGAAGAAAAAGTTTCAAGATTACAGCGAACCGAGAAAAAATCTACTGTACATCCGACATATGTTTTTCACAAGGGCTCAAGGACCAACAGAGACCATAGACGCCTATGTAACAGATTTGAAGAACAAGGCAAAAGACTGTGAGTTCGGACAACTGCATGACTCTTTAATACATAACAGGATTGTATGTGGCACACGAGATGATCAAGTGAGAGGCAGGCTATTGAGAGAGGCGGATCTTACATTAGAAAAGGCAATTGATGTTTGCCGTGCCAGCGAGATCACATCAAGTCAGGTTAAAGTGCTCAATGAAGAGATTGAAATGCACAAAATAAAAACTGTGAAAACTAACAAGAGTAGGACAAAGCCAGCTCCACAGGATGATCAAAAGGAAGTTAACTGCAACAGATGTGGTTATAAGCATGGATACAGAAAATGTCCAGCCTTTGGTCAGACATGCAAATTATGCCAGAAAAGAAATCACTTTGCAAAGATGTGCAAATCAAAGGAGCACGCAAGGAAAATGCATGCTGTGGAACAGAGTGAGGGCAACAGTGACATGTTCATTGGCACAGTGGAAGTGGAACAGGAGGTATGCATCAAGAATATTGACAATGCAGAGATGGAGGATGAAGATGATTGGACTCAAGATCTGATAATAAACAGGAGGAAGGTGACATTTAAGCTTGACACTGGGGCAAAGTGCAATGTAATGTCAGCAGAAACATTCAACTCACTGGACATCAGCGTTAGACTGAGAAAATCCACCTGCAAGCTTGTTGCATATTTTGGCCACAAGACAGCACCATTGGGCAAAAAAGCACTCACCTGTGTGTACAAAGGACAAAAATACAAGATAGAGTTTGAAATAGTACAGCAACATGTTCCAGCAATACTGGACAAAGCAACATGCACAAAGCTAGGCCTGGTGAAGTGAATCTATGGTGTTGAAAAAAAATGACATTCTCAAAAACCTTGATGACTTGTTTTCTGGATTAGGATGTTTACCAGGGAAACATTATATCCAGATTGATCCAACTATTACACCAGTCGTACATGCCCTGAGAAAGATTCCAGTAGCTCTCTAGGATCAAGTAGTGGAGGAGCTACACAGAATGGAACAGATGGGGGTCATAACAAGACAAATAGAACCGACCGACTAGGTGAATAGTATGGTGACAGTGGTCACAGAAAAAAAGACAAGGATTTACATGGATCCACAAGATCTCAACCAAGCCTTCAAAAGAAAGCACTATCCGCTGCTCATGGTTGAAGAGGTTGTCTCCCGCATGCCTAATGCGAAATACTTTTCAGTATTAGACGCAAATCAAGGTTTCTGGCAGATCAAGCTGGATGAGAAAAGTTCCAAATTATGCACTTTTAATACGCCCATAGGGAGATATCGTTTCCTGCAACTACCCTTTGGGATTTCTTCTGCATCAGAGGTATTCCAGAGATCCGTGGCACAAATGATTGAAGACCTGGATGGGGTGGTCAACATCACTGATGATTTGCTGATATGGGGTGACACAATTGAGGAACATGATCAGAGACTGAGGAAGCTCCTGGAGAGAGCACGTGAGTACAACCTAAAACTGAACAGAAGTAAATGTAAGATCAGAACTACAGAGAGCAGATACATAGGTCGTGTACTCAGCGCTGATGGGCTAAAACCAGATGATGGAAAGGTCAGAGCTGTGGTACAGCTAGCACCACCCAACGACAAGCAAGAACTATTGAGGTTCATGGGCATGATACTGTATCTTGCCAAATTCATTCCCAACTTATCAGAGGTCAGCGCTCCACTCTGAAAGCTACTAGAGAGCAACACTGAATGGCATTGGGAAGACGAACAAAAGAAAAGTTTTGACACATTGAAGCAGTTGGCTACCAATGCACCAGCACTCAAGTCTATGATGTCAATAAACCGGTGACGATGTCTGTGGATGCCAGTTCGGAGGGAACAGGAGCTGTTATACTGCAGGATGGGAGGCCTGTGGCGTATGGATCACGAGCACTTGTGGGCTGTCAATGCCGATATGCTCAAATAGAGAAGGAATTGCTCGCCATTGTTTATGGGTGTGAGAAGTTCCACCAATATGTATATGGCAACGAAATCCAGGTTGAGAGTGATCACAAACCATTTGAGAGCATCTTCAAAAAGCCACTCCCCCAAGCTCCTATGAGGCTGCAAAGGATGCTTCTCAGGCTACAGAGGTACACTCTCACAGTCACCTATAAGCCAGGAAAAGAACTGTACATCGCTGATGCTTTGAGCCCTGCTTACCTCAAAGAGCAAAAGGAAGAGTTGCCAGGAAGAGAGCTGGAGGTCAACTGGGTTACACCTCAGCTACCCATCTCTGAGGAGAAGTTGAACATGTTCAGGAAAGCAACTGCAGATGATCCTGAAATGCAAATGCTAAGAGACATTACAATGAATGGATGGCCAACAGAAAGAAAAGATGTTCCAAAGGAAATGCAGAAATATTGGACATTTAAAGAGGAAATCAGCTATGCATCAGGACTAATGTTTAAAACAGCAAAACTCATCGTACCAAACCAAATGAGACAGGAAATGCTCAGCAGAATTCATGAGTCACACCTGGGGATAGTGAAATGTAAAGAAAGAGCAAGGGACATTTTCTATTGGCCAGGCATGTCAACTCAGATAGAGGACATTGTATCTCAGTGTGCGGTTTGTAATGAAAACAAAAACAGCAATCCAAGAGAGCCTTTGCTTCCCCACCCACTACCAGGAAGACCATGGGAGAAGATTGGCACAGATCTCTTTCACTACAATGGTGCAGAATATCTGCTTTGTGTGGACTACTATTCAAAATATCCGGAGATCACCAACTTAAGTGACACGTCCAGTCGAGGTGCCATTACCGCAATGAAGTCATCATTCGCAAGCCATGGTATTCCAGATATTGTCGTTAGTGACAATGGTCCACAATATGCCAGTGGTGAGTTCAGAGGGTTCTCAGAAAGCTGGGAATTTCAACATGTTACTTCCAGTCCAGGGCACGCTCAGTCTAATGAACAAGCAGAGAGAACTGTACAAACTGTCAAGAACATGCTCAAGAAGGCACAAAGCAGCAACGGTGACCCTTACATTGCTCTTCTTGAATACCGCAACACACCAATTGAGGGTGTGGGGTTCTCTCCTGCGCAGCTGTTGATGGGACGTCGTCTGAAGTCCAAACTGCCAACATCCACATCTCTACTGACTCCAGAAGGTAATGCTTAAGTACATGACAAGCAAATAAAGCAAAAAAGCTACTATAACAGACATACAAGACGGTTGCCAGATCTGCATACAGGTGAAAATGTCAGAATACAGAGAGGAGACATTTGGCAACCAGCTGTGGTTGTAAACAGACATCAGCAACCAAGATCCTTCATAGTTCGCACATCGGATGGAAGAGTCTACAGGAGGAACAGGAAGCATCTGCTGAAGACAGGCGAGAGGGAGTTTCCACGTACAGATGCACAGGACGTTTCCACAGATACAGACATGGAAACAAACGACACCAAGAGTGATGCAGACTGCAAAGACACAGAGGTCACTAGAGAGACTGACCCTGATGAAGGACAAGCACAGTCACAGTTGTATCACACACGGTCTGGGAGACAAGTCAAACTTCCAGCTCAATACAGAGACTTGACATACATACAGTCTCACACAGTTTGAGGCAAAGTCACACATGTTATAAGTTCCAAGGTGTGAAATAAAAGGTTTATTAGTCTACGTTAGTAAAAGAAAATACACTGCTGTTAATATTGTAAGATACAATGCAGAATACAGTACAAGAAGTTAAGATTTTTTTTAGTTTATGTCATGGTTGTTGCACTGTAAGCAGGGCATACCTAGAGGCATTGTTTTGGTAATTCACAGTGTTGTAAAAAAAAGTCTTGAGAACGGGGATGTAATATACTTTGTGAGTATTCGTAGCGTCAGAGTGCGTCTGACGTTGGGACGTAGAGAGGTAAAAATGAAAGTCTGTTGAATAAACGTGGTTGTTCAATCTGCAGCGGTGTCCTATTCACACCAATATTACAATTTATCTTTTCACTATTTTTGCTAATTTTTTGTAAGTTTGATTTTTGACGCATCTAATAAACACCCTTGCACTAAAGTGCTAAGCGACTCCAGCTGTTTTTTCTTTGGTCCTAACCTACGTATTTAACATCTGGTGGCAGCAGTGGAATGGCCAGTGGCAAAGGGGTGAATTCAAATCAAGGGAGAGTGGGATTGCGGTCTCAAGTCAGGAAGCTGTCTGAGGCTAAAAATGAAACCAAGGCCTTGGAAACAGCACTGACCTCAGCCCAGGACCAAACTCAGGCCAGAAGCAGAAGGGCCTTTCAGTGGCACAACCTTCGAACCCTCTTGGAAAATCCGTCTTCCCAGCGGAGGAGAGATGATGATTTTAGAAAGGAACTCCAAACCCTGCAGATGTCTATTGAGGCCATCAGCCAGCCTGAGTCACTGTCTGCCCATCTGCCAGCCCTTCAATCCTCCTGCTCTGTTGTGGAAATGTCCCAAGATGCCTCCTTATCAACAAGGTGATGATATTGAGAACTACCTCCTCAGCTTTAAAAGGATAGCTTGGACGCGGTGATGGCCAGAGGAGGAGTGGGCCTGTCAGCTAGTGCCACTGCTGAGGGGTAAAGCTCTCAAAGCCTTCACTGCAATGGATGAAGACTGAAGACTGGTCCAATGATTATCCTGACCTGAACAGGGCACTGCTGGCTAAATCTGATATCTCGGCAGAAACCTATTGCCAGCGCTTCCATTCCAGTACTCAGCCAACCACTCAGACGTACCATCCTGAGGAGTCTCCACTGCTGATGGATTCAGCAAGAGCAAAAGTCAAAGGAGAAGATTGGTGAGGCCATTTTTCTGGAGCATCTGCTGTGGGTTCTTCCTCCAGACACCAGATCACATGGGTCCGAGAATATGAGCCAGTGGATGACTTGCCCTGCAGTACCTCAGTACCTGCAAGGGTGAGAATCTAACCCTCCAAGGGAGGCCGGTCACCAGTGGAGTGCCTCAGGGATCTCTTCTGGGACTCCTACACTTTGTGATTTTTATAAATGACCTGGATGAGGAAGTGGAGGGATGGTTTAGAAAATCTGCTGATGACACAAAGGTTGGGTGTGTTGTGGATAGTATGGAGGGCTGTCAGAGGTTACAACGGGACATTGATAGGATGTAAAACTGGGCTGAGAAGTGGCAGATGGAGTTTAACCTAGGTAAGTGTGAGGTGGTTCATTTTGGTAGGTCAAATATGACGGCAGAATATAGCATTAATGGTAAGACTCTTGGCAGTGTGGAGGATCAGAGGGATCTTGGAGTCCGAGTCCATAGGACACTCAAAGCTGCTATGCAGGTTGACTCTGTGGTTAAGAAGGCATACGGTGCATTGGCCTTCATCAATCGTGATGTAATGTTGCAGCCATATAGGACCCTGGTCAGACCCCATTTGGAGTACTGTGCTCAGTTCT